>NC_051154.1:87536084-87763584 GCF_013339745.2 Dermacentor silvarum | reverse complement strand
ATGTCCGTGCCGCCGTGGCAGTCGACCCTTGACCTCAACAACAGCGACATCATGCTTGCACACAGAAGACTTTTTGGTTAGTCCCGGAAGCTCTCAAGTTCCAGCGAATCGCTGCAGAGGGCAAAATCACAGTGCTTATATTTTATGGCAGATAGTACTAAGTGATTATTTTAGTTATTTGCAGTAATATTAACTGCGATCTCTGCGGTTAGCTGTCGTGAATGCAAAATAATGTTCAGCATCATCGACCTCTCAAGTGACCTCTGCCTAAAGTGTAGAACAAGTTCAGCTGTCCAGCGGTCTGCGATGGCGACGCGCCCACGGCTTCTTTCTTTATGAGCCAAAACCATTCTTTCGCGCTATGATATCTCGCGTTATTTGTCTCATCGTCCTATCGTGTTTTCTAGTCGTTGATTTTTTTTTTTTCAATTAGCCGGGCCCGGGTTAGCCGGTACATGCTCTATATGGTATTCACTGCATGCTTAGAAGAAGTATTTAAGCTGTTAGACTGGGAAGGCTTAGGAGTGAGGATCAACGGCGAATATCTCAGCAACCTTCGGTTTGCAGATGACATTGTCCTATTCAGCAACAATGGAGACGAATTACAACAAATGATTGGGCACCTTAATCGAGAAAGTGTAAGAATTGGGTTGAAAATGAATATGCAGAAGACAAAGATAATGTTCAATAGCCTGGCAAGGGAACAAGAATTCAGGATCGCCAGTCAGCCTCTAGAGTCTGTAAAGGAGTACGTTTATCTAGGTCAATTACACACAGGGGACCCTGATCACGAGAAAGAAATTTACAGAAGAATAAAATTGGGTTGGAGTGCATACGGCAGGCATTACCAAATCCTGACTGGGAGCTTACCACTGTCGTTGAAACGAAAAGTGTACAATCATTGCATTCTACCGGTGCTAACATATGGGGCAGAAACTTGGAGGTTAACAAAGAAGCTCGAGAACAAGTTAAGGACCGCAAAAAGAGCGATGGAACGAAAAATCTTAGGACTAACATTAAGAGACAGGAAGAGAGCGGTGTGGATCAGAGAACAAACGGGGATAGCCGATATTCTAGTTGACATTAAGCGGAAGAAATGAAGCTGGGCAGGCCATGTAATGCGTAGGATGGATAACCGGTGGACCATTAGGGTTACAGAATGGATACCAAGAGAAGGGAAGCACAGTCGAGGTCGGCAGAAAACCAGATGGGATGATGAAGTTAGGAAATTTGCAGGCGCAAGTTGGAATACGCTAGCGCAAGACAGGGGTAATTGGAGATCGCAGGGAGAGGCCTTCGTCCTGCAGTGGACATAAAATATAGGCTGATGACATGATGATGATGATGATGATGATGATGATGATGATGATGCTCTATATGGTGTCCGTTTACATCAACCTGGCCGCCATCTTAGGTCTCTAGCACGGCAAGAACATGCGTTAAAAAAGTGACAGACAACAGATGTAACTCACTGTCTGAATCGGTGTAAGCGAAGCTTTAGAAGATTACTGTGCAAAACGGCACACCAATGTAAGAAGCGCGCAGTCGTTTTCGGCGACGAGCACGTCCCGAACATAACTCGCTCGGAATAGTAAAAGCCGCGACGGCGCACAAAGAGCAAAGGTAAACGACAAATTGATAACAGCGGTAATCCTGTGAAAACCGGTTACTGTGAAAAAGCAAGCTATGTTGATGTGCTAATAATAATTGCTGGGGGTCTACGTGCCAAAACCACGATATGGTTGGGAGGCATGACGCAGTAGGCGGACTCCGGATTAATTTTGACCATCTGGGGTTCTTGAACGTGCACCTAAATCTGAGTACACGGGTGTTCCTGCATTTCGCCTCGATCGAAATGCGGCCGCCGTGGCCGGGAATCAAACCCGCGTCTTCGAGCCAGCAGCGTGACACCTCATCTGCTAAGCTAGCTAACACGGTGGGTGATTTTCAAGTGACGTAGTGCACTGATGTCATTGTGGCAAACATGTTTCAATATTAGCACGATGAGTACCTGCATCTGTGACGTTATGGGCAAGCCATCTATATAATTGAAAGCACCAGGACCCGCCTTTGAGCTCGGGGTCTTCCTCCCATTCTTTTTTATACTTTCTCGCATACTCGGCCCACTTCCCCATGGTTCGATTCTCCTCTCCGAGGAGGATCCGATCTTAAGTCCAACCTATCGAAATGTATCTCGAATGTAAGCACGAACAAGAATTAATCTCGCAGTAAAAGCAAAATGACAATAAAGCTTAGCGTGAGAAACGTGGAACAGGTCGAAAGCTGTGCCCCGCGCGATATTTCACCCAGAAGCCATGGCCGTGAACACACTGGAGCGTGTCTTCTACCCGTGCTTTCCTTCTTTCATGTCGGCGCCACGATTGCCCGACCCTATTTTGCTGCTTTCCCTTTTTGAGCATAGCCATGTTAGTACAGTGTACTGTGAAAAACCCTTGTGGGGATGCGCGACTCTCACGCGCCCCCTGATGTTGTTTTCCCCGCATAGCTCGCGTCTCCTGTAATCCGGATTCTCCGCGTGGCTAAGCGCCGGCGGCGGTCGTAGTGGTTGCGGCGCATTGCGAGAGTTGGCGCGAGTGTCGCGATGCTAACGCCACCGAACGATGGGGTGACTTGGGAGCAAAAGGTCGAAGGCGCTTCCTCTTCGGGTTGGGGACGGTGAGCGATGCGGACGTTCCGCGCGTGTGCCGATCCACGCTTCGCGAGACCGTCTCGCGTGGCTAGGAGCAGGGCACCGGTATGGACGAACACGGATCGTTCGAACATGCCACCGTTCGCGTTACCGTACACGTGAACGACTAGGCGATGGTGTCATAGCAAGGGCCGAACATATTCGCTCGCTATCCGGTCGCGGTGAGTCGGACTTCCTTGATTTGTCGCGCGCCCATGTGAATGTTGTATGCGTAGTACTTCGGCTAGCATGCATTAGTGTATGAAAGGTACAATAAATGCCCTTTTGATTGTTTGCACAACTGTGTTGTCGCTCCTTTGTCCCAAGAGCACGTGTGAGACCCCACACCCTCTACTCCCAGGATCATCCCGATGCCCGGGGATCGGGTGTCCGACGGTGAAGCGGAGTCTAAGTTTAAGTGCATCAACGATGAAAGCCACTGGCTCGGACAACGGCGCAGAGAGTGAGTGGGGGGGGGGGGGGGGGGGGGGGGGCATTTCGCACATGCACACATGCACAACCGCGCTGCCGGCTCAGCCAGCTAAAACATAGCCTTCGAGATTTCTTTCTACTCGATCAGAGCCACCTCTGGAGCGTGGATTAGGGCGCCACTTATAGCCCCAACAAAGCCAAGTCGCAGGTAGCCACATAGCCAACTCGTCCAAGTCGACGCCAAAATTTTTTTATGTAGCCCAATTTGGCTATATATAGCCAAACCGGTTTTGATCTATTCTGCACTTCTGCAATTCGGCACCCTAAAGTGCTCGGCACTTTAGGGGTCCGGGCTGTCAGCGGCGTCCGTCGTGATCACGCTCAAAAATAAGTGCTCAAAACAGGGTCAAAACAAGTGCAGAATTGATCAAAACTGGTTCAAAATAAACTAACATCATTCAGAATAATTTAAAAGACAGGAATAATCAAGCATTGAGCGCATTAATTAACAAAAATTTGTTAAGATCGCTTCTAGTATCAGCAAACCTTTGGCTCCATGTGCGTGTCGGTTTCCATGTGCGTGTGCCTTAAGACATGTGTCAAAACGGATTTGTAGTGTATTCATTAAACGCTACATCTTATAAGATGTAGCGTTTATTGAATACCCTACATAATTGTTTGAATCAGGCTGGAATGAGGTCGAGGCTGCGGAGCAGGTGGCACGTATAGACAACTACTTATTTGCTTGTCATTGCTAAAGTTTTGTTGTAGCTGCATTAGTAGTTAACATTTATCTGAACTGCCGAAAAATAAGTGTTACATAGCTTTCACATAAGTGTTACATAAGTTTTACATAAGTGTTACATAGCATTCACATAAGTGCATAGCATTCACATAGCTTTCACATAAGTGTTACATAAGTTTTACATAAGTGTTACATAGCATTCCCAATAAGTGTTACATAGCTAGAACACCATGCAATCCAATACGCCGCATATTTTCAGGGCGTATTGGAAACAAGCCGCTATGGGAAGTACACGTGTGGCACTAAGGCGACCTCCTGAACGCCAGATATGAACACTTAACGTAATACCGAAAGTGCAGCATGTTAGTGCACGCACTAGGCCACACATTTAGTCAGCGAGATGGCTGCGACGTGACGTGTGCATTCACGCACGCACTAGGCACACCTTTAGTAAACCCGAACCGTGGAGCAGCCGTGGCTTCAGTGAAGCGTGCTCGTCTCACACCCCGGTGGCCCGGGTTCGATTCCCACCCAGACCGAAATGTAACAAGTGTTATTTTGAACGCCACTAATTTAATTTGTTTACAGGACCTCCCTGAGAAATGTGACATCAATCCGAGCTTTTCTTGCGACGTGGGCCACTTTTCGTCACGGCACAGTTTCGCCAATGTGACCGCCAAGAGCACCGCCAACATTGGCACCTAAGGCGGAACAATAATAACCGAACAGTTACTTCGCGAGTCGTAGTTCTGCTTACTCGAAATTCGTTGAGACACATCGTAAGCAGATGTTGAGACACATCTGACTCACGTCCATTTCGGGCGCAGTCGAAAACGACTATCCGGCGGAGGGATCTGGGGCGCGATCTTGTACGCGTTCCAAAATGGAACGGAGGCGTTCCGTTCCATCGAGCCGCACACGATTGGTCAATTTGAACACACGATTGGTCAATTTGAACCGCGACGTTCAAATTGACCAATTGTGTGCGGCTCGATGGAACGGAACGCCTCCGTTCCATTTTGGAACGCGTACAAGATCGCGCCCCTAGTGTCTGCAGGTTTTTCGAATGGTCAAAATAACACAGTACACATGTGAGACGTACCTTGCAGAATCACAGCCCAATTTCCAGTGAATGTGTTTCTTTCTAGCAGCTGCATTAGGTATTTCACTTTTCACGCGTTCCACGTGTTTTGTGGAACGCGTGAAAATAAGCAGAAAACGAGTATTTACTATTTATGTATAATTAAGCCAGAAACATTAAACTATTTATTGCCTTAGAAATTATGCGGACGCTTGGTGCTCAAACACGCCGTCGGCACCACCGTTGTCGTGGTGTTCCGCTCGACAGCGCATGCGCGGCTCGTGCAGGGAGGGCCTCCTTAAGACGCGGCGTGACTTTGATTGCAACAACCACGAAGTGATGTCGACGCACCCTTCAACGCTACGCTCAATCGCATCGGTGGCGGAGTCAGCTGCTGAGCTGCTGTGTCTATGCACTGATGTGAGCGGCACGAGCAGTAAACGTCAAGCTAACTTTTTCTACAATATTAGTCGCCGACGGTGTCCTGTCGGTCTCATATGTCGTACACCATGAAGTGCTACGCTCCTCATAATGCCAGCATTGCGAGACGCCGCCATAGTGCTGTTTATTAATCTACCTAGCCGGAGTTGGCTAGCGCACAGCGTCGCGCCAACATAGAATAACGGCCGAATCACGCGAAAACAGCGAAGAACGACCGACTCGCTCTTTCAAGCACTTGCTAAAGCAATTTTTACAAAGCCTATAATTTGACAACACATTTAACTTCGCATGCTCATGGGCCATAACTCTCCCCCCCCCCTCCCCCTTTAACTAAATTTCATGTTGGCGCCAATTACAGTTCTCCGAGGACAGAGGGCTTAATTCTGCGGCGTTCAACGCTCCGCAGCGCACGGATACGAATTTTATTGCAAAGGCTGTAATTAACCCACACACTTCGTACTTCGCCTACACATTACCCTTAACATTCCCCTTACTTTCACAAAAATAAGCATGCCACCTAGTCACCTAGTCAACATTTATTTATTTATTTATTTATTTATTTATTTATTTATTTATTATTGCGATAGCAATTATATGGACACTTCCACCGGATTTCTGCCGTCGGCGTCGCCGTCGCCGTGGGGTTCCGTATAGATAAAATCTTCGCCGCGCGCCGTATGCCCGAGCGGAAGCGTGCGGGGACGCACGCTGTCACGGAGAGCGAACGCACTCAATCTTCCACGCGCAAGCAAGGAAGCGGGAAGCGAGCGCCGGAGGGAGCGGGGGGAGGGGGGGGGGGCATTTCTACTCTGCCAACAACCGCGCTCGTCGCTCGCTCGCACCGTCTCTTATCTCCACACGGCTCTGACCTTTATGCGCTGTGCATTCGCCGCTCAGTTTCCGTTGAAGCGATAGACCGCACGTACCTTCGCCGCCGCAGCTTGCTGCCAGCGTTTTGACAGTCGTTGTCTGCAGTCATTCAGTGTGATCTATTCATGTTTGTTTGTGCGCGCTCACACCACAGTTAGTAATAGTCGGGCCACATTTTCCAACGCACGCTACACATGCAATGCTGCCCGGATCGGCAGTGCAGCGCTACAGGTGTGTCCCTTCGCACGCGCTGCCCACTGGCAGCGCTTCTCATCAACAACACCGTTTCACACGCGCCTTCTCGTGGTCATCGAGTCTCTCTTCATGTCGGTCTACTTACGCCGCAGCACACCTGCTTACTTAATCAGCTCATGTTTACTACAATTCATATTGCTACCAAAGCCGCTCACCTTACTTCGTATAACATTGCTGTGTTGCTATCGCATTCATTGCTTCGCCCTTAGGGCGAAACTGTGACATTTTTTTATTTAAGAATACCTTACAAAGCCCAACTGGGGCATAGAGTGAGGGGGGCGATGCATGAAAGATATACACAGCATTCACGAGTGAAATCAGCTAATGTAAACAACGTAAATAATATAACGTAAACAACAACTATAACGCAAACGTAAACGTAAACAACGTAAATAATAAACAACGTAAAGCGTAGTATCATCAATATACGTAAAAGCGAACAATTAACATAAACAGCAAATACATTACTAAAGATGCAGTTAGCATTTTTATAGTGAGTATACAATGTACGAGGGTTATTCAAAAAGTAGGGCCGTTTGCTTATATTTAAATATTTACACATCAGAATAAACTTTTATTTGTGCAGCGTAATCTGTTAATTCTTCGCGAAGGTAATGAAGTTATTGTTTTGGCCCAGTTGTCGTCTGCTTGTCGGGGAATGCAGACGACAATGTCAGCGAAAATCGTTGCTCCCGCGTGTTGTGAAGTGCATGCTGTAATTCGATTTTTGCATGCAAAAGGATCATCACTTTCTCAAATTCATGGGAAGTTGTGCCTAGTTTATGGATCTAAAGTGATGAGTGAAGGAAAGGTCAGAAAAGGGTGTCGATATTTCGAATATGGCTGGCACAAATGTACACGATGAAGAGCGGAGAGGCAGGCCCAGCACCCAGACTAATGAAACTGTTCAACATGTGGACCGGGAATTGAGATTAGATCGACGACTGACAGCGGTCTGGCTGATAAATTTCCTCTTGTTGGACGCACTACAATTTACACGATTGTAACTGAAAAGCTCGGATATCATAAAGCGTGCGCAAGGTGGGTACCAAAAATGCTTACGGACCAACTCAAACAGCAAAGAATGTCAAGTGGACGAGCGTTTTTGGACTGCTACCGTCAAGACGGAGATGAGTTGTTTTCGCACATTGTTGCAGGCGACGAGACTTGGATATCCTACGCCACTGCAGAAACAAAACAACAATTAGTGCAGTGTCGCCACTCCTCTTCACCAAAACCGAAACAAATTCAACCAATCGGAAAATGATAGGGAATCAGAAAATGATGGCTACTGTTTTCTGGGACGAAAAGGGCGTTCCTTTGGTTGATTTCATGGAACGTGGCGCCACAGTTACAGCTGACGTATAGTGCGAAACGCTCACCAAACTGAGATGTGTGATCACAAATCGACGGCGTGGGAAAATGTCGTCTTGAATTGCTCTCTATGACAACGCACATCCTCACACGGCTGCCCGAACCAAGGAGAAGGTTCAAGATTTTGGTTGGAACTTTTTGATCACCCACTCTACAGTCCCGACCTTGCACCAAGTGACTATTTTCTGTTCTTGCGCTTGAAACAGTGGCTTGGAAGACAACGCTTTGGAGACAACAAGTAACTCTAGACCACCGTTGTCAACTGGTTCAATTCCCAGGCGGTGAACTTCTATGCAGAGGGACTAAAGGAACTGGTAGCGGTACGAAAAGTGCTTAGAAGTTAACGGTGATTATGTGGAAAAGTGAAGTAGGTTTGTACTAAACTAAAACGGCCAATAAAATTTTGTACTAACAAGTATATATAGCGATATAGCGATAGAAACTGTAAATGATTTTGCAGAACAAAGCGGCATGTCCTGCGCGCCAGACAAATCATAATGGTAAGACCTACACCATGTTTGTAAACAGTGGTAGGCACCGTCGCGTAGGCTCCGCCCACTTTCGCCGCCCCCGCTTGCACGCGAGGATGGCGCTTTTTTTTTTTTTTTTAATAGAATGGGGGTGGAGGATGCTAAAACCACGATTTCATAATGAAGCACACGTTAGTGGGGGCGCCGGTATAATTTTGACTACGTGAGGTTCTTTAACGTGCACGCAGGGAAACGTTCTTGCATTTCGCCCCCATCGGAATACGGCCGAACGAGACGGTAGGCCTAGCTCGCTGACCGCCGCAGTGACGGCCGACAGCGCTTGCGATCTGGCCTGCAGCTCATCACAGTGCGCTTATGTTTGACAACACGATTAACGTGTGCTTAAATGAATTGGTGCGAATAGCAAGCGAATAGCAAACGGTGTCTTTGGTGCGATTAGCAAACGAAACGTTGCAAGCCAGCCGTGCCGCCTCGCTGAGACGGCCGGTGCTTGGGTTTCCGTCCACGAGACGAAATGCTGTCGGACCGTTGCTCCCGATCGCGCCAGTGGTTTAGTACAGGGCGCTGCTTTACGAAACACGCGCCAATTCGAGATATTTTTTTTCTATTAAGAACTTTTTCATGTTAAAAACACGCTGTAGCCGATTTCTACGTCGCCGTGAGCGGTGACAGAAGCGATCGCATCGGTGATATGGGACCGGCGATCGAGGTACCATCCCGACGGCGACGCCGGCTGTGTCGGACCGCGCAGTCTGACCTGTAGGCCGCGGCCGTCCGATCGCTCCAACTCTGCACTAACCCTGTACGTTTTATTTCGCGCTCGAAATTTAATTGACACATATAGGCGTGTTTATGACAACCACACTGCAATTAACAAAGCTGTGACTGTGCTGCCTGCGTATGTGAACGTACGTGTGCACTGCAAGTGGCGCGATTCTTTGAGATTAAAATAAATTTGAATGTGACGTGCTTTGTGGGGCATCTGCTCGCTCGACCTACATTCAAGGCTAATCCTAATCTAGCCTTACCGCCGCGCAGCAAGAAATTGTAATGATGCGCTAAAACGATCATAAGATCATAAGTTGGCTCATGCACTCCACTCAGAATAAGAGAAGCTTAACAGTTACGAAATGTTTTGCGCGCATTGGATAATCTGGTTATTCTGGTATGAGAATCCAACTTTCGTTTTTTACCGCGGCGGTCCATATAGCTTGCGACGGTTTTCATCAACCGAAAACCTATGAAAAGTTTAGCCTATTGCGTATTTCGACGCAACTCAGCACGTCGACATACTGCATTTCCTTCGTTGTAAGATCATAGAAAAATGTCACAGTTTCGTCCTAAGGGCGAAGCAATGAATGCGATAGCAACACAGCAATGTCATACGAAGTAAGGTGAGCGGCTTTGGTAGCAATATGAATAGTAGTAAACATGAGCTGATTAAGTAAGCAGATGTGCTGCGGCGTAAGTAGACCGACATGAAGAGAGACTCGATGACCACGAGAAGGCGCGTGTGAAACGGTGGTGTTGATGAGAAGCGCTTCCCGTGGGCAGCGCGTGCGAAGGGACACACCTGTAGCGCTGCACTGCCGACCCGGGCAGCATTGCATGTGTAGCGTGCGTTGGAAAATGTGGCCCGACTATTATTAACTGAATGAACAAGCGTGGTGTGAGCGCGCACAAACAAACATGAATAGATCACACTGAATGACTGCCGACAACGACTGTCAAAACGCTGGCAGCAAGCGCATATATACGCCGCAGCAGCGGGCGAAGGTACGTGCGGTCGATCGCTTCAACGGAAACTGAGCGGCGAATGCACGGCGCAGAAAGGTCAGAGCCGTGTGGAGATAAGAGACGGTGCGGAAGAGCGACGAGCGCGGTTGTTGGCAGCGTGGTGTAGGGTGTTTCAGCGAACACTTTCAAAAATTCTTAAAGGTTGCCTGTGGCAGATAGTACATTCCTAGTTCATGAGCCGGTCTACTCGAAGAGGCGACATTACTTGCACAAGAAATTGAAACATAATCGAATAAATAACAAAAATTCACTAATTAAGGTTTAACTCATTACCTGTTGACCCATATTGCAATTCACAAATTGCAGCCGTGGAGTTCGCAAGGCGCATCCACTTGAACTTAATTCTCTGGATGACACCAGTTTCGAGATATTAATTCCTGAACTTTGAGGAGAAATGCATTAGCGTTCCAGTTAATTTTGTGCTTCAGTGCATAAAGCGTCGTTTTGTTAAGAAACTAACTGGAACACCAATGCATTTCTTTGCTAAGTTCGGGAAATAATATCTCGAAACTGGTGTCATCCAGAGAATTAATTTCAAGTGGATGCGCTTTGCGAACTCCACGGCTGCAATTCGTGAATTGCAATATGGGTCAACAGGTAATCAGTTAAAACTCAATTAGTTAATTTTTGTTAATTAGTCGATTATGCATTTCAATTTTTTGTGCAAGTAATGTCCGCCTCTTCGAGTAGACCAGCTCATTAACTAGAATTGTGCTATCTGCCACGGGCAACCTTTAATAAATTTTGAAATTGTTCGAAAGTATACAACACACAAGTACGTCTATCTTTAATACCGTCATACACAAACAAAAACATAATCTGGCGCAAAGTACCCAACGACATAAATCAGAGAATGAGCTTGCTAAAACCATACTTTTTCTGGTTACGAAACTCCGCCGTCACTCTATGGGTACAGTGGCTAGAATAGGGAAGTGTGACGAAGGCCCCGCCGCTAGCGTGCGCGTTTCAGATGCAGCCGCAAGGCGGCGCTCACGCTAGCATTCACGTCGCCCGACCAGGCCCGATGATCTACTAGCCGGATAAGCTCCCCGATTCGCCATGCGAATTTCCTTTTCTTTACCTCGAATAGCACATCTTGCTCAGCCGCTCGTGTTCGCGAAGATCGCAGCAACATTATAGCGACGTATGCGCCCTATAAATTCGCGTATAACACGTCATTTGCTTTCGAGATCTAGGCCATATTGGCATGTTTACCTCGGAGGCCGCACAGACACGCCTCGAATATTGCTTCACTGCGGTCTTATTTTACGCTCAAATTACTGTCTATAAACGCACGCTTGAACGAAAACAACTGTTCTTGCTTGCAAAGATGAATTTAGTCTGAGTTGTTCGTTAAAGAAAGATGCAATTTGATTTCAATTAAATATATGTAACTGCGCTTAATTGGCATGCACCAATGATTATGTTGCATAGAAAGTTGCCTTGGCTCACTCAATATTTTCACGTTTGTACGATTTCTTGGAAACTGGGATGTTATAAGCGAAATATGGTGCAATTATTGATCATTTTTGCAGCTTCAAAATACTGCATGATTGCTGCCTTCTGTTTGGGTGGGAGCTTGTCGATATTCTTCAGTGCACTTTCTTCAATCGCGTGATTTGCCTGTTTTTGCTGCGTGAGAGCCTCGTCCAAGATTTTCGCTTTGGAGGCGGCGCACCGTAGCTTGGGTCCTTGCCTTTAGCTTCCTGGCGTAATTTTCCTTACGCTTTAGCTGCCTAGCTCGACACCTCTGGTTGAGCAGTAGCCTTCTGAGCTACTTGTAGGCGATGCAGCACTTCTCAGGGCGACTTACAAACCCCTTGCACTTCGTGTGGTAGAGGCTTTCATTCCAGCTTGTCATGTTGGAGCTGCGCGCAAGAGGGAACTCCACCGACCGCTCTGCACCAGAACAGAGCTTCATGCTGTCAACAGCCTGTAGGAGGGATGCAGGATCGCAGTGCTCATCAAGTGAGAGCTCGACACCGCGTGCAAACACTTGGTGTTCGATCATGCTGTCCCCACCACGAAACAGCACAAGCTTTTGGGCGTGAAGCAAGCTCATGATTGGCCCCGGTAGGCAGACGCTATATGCGACAAAAAGAGAAGTTTCAGAAAAAACGTGCTTATAGGCTCCGTACAGTCAACAGGCGGCGCTGCTGCGCAACAGCGGTGGCGCGATGCTCAGCGTCGCATGTGGCGGGCGGCGCGAAACTGGGAAGGGGGGAAGACAGCGAGATTTCGGAACTACGTATACACGCCTCGGAAAGCCGCACGTATATCCGCGATCCTCCTTCTTTTTTTGTGCGTGTGTGTGTACGTGAGAGTACAAGCGTGGCCCTCTGTGATGGCACAAATAGTTTTTGCGGGGTTCAGGCCTATTAAAGGAATAGACGATTACTTTCACGGTGCAGCGTTAACCAGCGGAGACAAGCTCTACGCTGCTTCGCAAGTTGCTTGTGTGAAAGAAGTGGACGGCGTGGACGTTCACGCGAAGTGTCGTTCGCAACAGGGAAAGCAAGTATACGACGTCATCCTTCACATGAGTAAAGCTTACTGTTATACTAAAATTGAAGTCACTAAACTGGCACCCTGAAAACGTTGTAGTTGACCGATTTTTAATCGACGCCTCACTGTTGGCAATGCATGCCTCATTTCGCTCCGGCGCGTTGTACGCCGCGGCCTATCATTTGATGCCCCTGTCACACTGTTACTTTAGATTGTCATACAGCTCGATCTGGACCGCGTGCAGCTACACGCTCACTCGTAGGCTGTCGTCAGCACAGTCATGTCGAGTGAGCTAAACGATTCGGATTGTTGGATCGTGTGGCAGTGATCGTTGACTCGTTTGGGACCCAGTCGGAGCCACCTGCTGCGCTGATAAACGAGATTTATTAACTAGGCGATCTTAATTTACATGACGCGAATGTTCGTTTTTCATCATGTACAATGATCGAAGCTCATTAGGCCCCTTTCACAAGATACGATTTCGCTTGCGAATTCCTTTCCTTGCATACGCGCTTTGCTTTTACAATGATACACCGCAAATGTATATCACAAGAAAAATCGCACCATGTGAAACCGCGCCTCTCAAGCGCCAGCGGCCGAAACGAGGATCGTCGAATTCGTGCTCGCCAGCACAAAATAGGCTTCCTTGGCATAAAATATTGCTCATCGCACATGCCAGTGCTATGCTGATCATACCGAATGCTAAGACAACGGCAAGCAGTCGTCAAATCAGCAAAGTCGTGACAAATTTCTTTTAAATGTTCAGCAGCTGGCCATGGCCGCTCGCTTCGCACAACGAGCTGTGAAACGCGCATGTGTAGCACGCTTTACAGAACAAAACCTTCTCACAAATATCAAAAAAGCTGACTTACTTTACTCTCATCTAAGCTGCGATCCATTTCTTTCGCCGTTCGATCTCATAAGACTTGCCAGGAAACCTGTACAACTTTATCCCGGGCTGGCCTTCGTGGTTGTGACAGCCCTTTACGCAGCAGTATCGCCGGTTCCACTTGCCCCCTTTTTTTTTTTTTTTTCACCTCCGATGCTTGCCGATGAAGCGCATGCCATTGCACTGTCGCAAGACGTATAAAAAAAATAAGGAGGCTGGTGAACAAAGCAAAACGGCTTCAACCGTGGCCGAGACGAAATGTAGCGTGCGGGAAAGAATACTCATCGAGCCGGCCGAGCTGCGGCGCCCACTTCCCAACACTGTTGCGTCGCTGCGCCAGATGGCGCCAGAACAGCCGCAAACTCGACTGTACGGAGCCTATATATAGCCCACTGATTGGACGGCACGATCACATTTTGGTAATCCAGAGTTGGCGGCAAGCGTGGGTGCTTCATCCGATGTGTCGGGTGAGGCCACGTCGATTCGCGATTTTTTCTGTGGAGACGCAAACTGTGGGCCCAACCTTTCTTTCGGATTCCTTTTCTTAGGCACTGGCTTGGAGAGGTAGTTGGGGACGTTTGGAAAGATCGTCGCTATCGCATCCAGCTGTAGCAATGGCCTGCTCCTTTCCAGGCGCACCAGCTCACCACTGATGATGTGTCCAAACTGACGCGACACAAACTGCTGATCGAAATGGAGTTCGCACCCAGTGGCATTTCGTTCGAGTGGCTTTTCCACTCGAGGTATGTTGCGCTGTCACTTTCGGTACGTCTCCTTGTCTTACGGTACACCGAAGAGCGACAACTTCTTTTTGCACGATTTGTAACCAGTCGTGCAGCCAGGTACAAAAAAAGTGGCTTTGACGGCGGCTCATTCCTGAGCACTTGTCAGCACTGCACGAAACATTACTTCGCACAAGAATTTCCAGCAGAAAGCGAGAGAAACTCGCGGACCAATTCGTATCGGGCGCTCAGCTCGACGTATAAACGAGTGCGAGCGCCCCCCGGCGGATGCATCACAAGCGGCGACGGCGGTTGCCATAGGAGCCGCCGGGCGGTAATCACACTTCCCCTATTCTAGCCACTGTACTATGGGAGAGCTTGATATGTCGCATGAAGCCGCCGCGTTGCGGCGCCACCGCAGCTGAGAGGCCACTTTTCTCCGTGTTAAACCCGGAGAGAATGCAGATGCGGACGGCGTGGGCTGAAAGTTTGGACGCGTACTCTTTATTTGTATGTGTGTGTGCGTGTGCATGTGTGGACATCTGTGCGTGCGCGTGCATGCGCGTGTGTGTGCGCGCGCTCGTGAATGCATGTGTGTGTGCGCGTACATGCGTGTGTGCGTGCGCGTGCATGCATGCATGTGTGTGTGCGTGTGTGTGCGTTCATGCGTGTGTGTGCGTGCTTACGTGTGTGTGTGTGCATGCGTGTGTGTGTGCGTGTGTGTGTGTGCGCGTGCATGCGTATGCATGCGTGTGTGTGTGCGTGCATGCGTGTGTGTTTGTGTGGGTGTGTGCGCGTGCGTGATTCTACATTTGCGTCAAATAAAGCTCGCGATTCAAATACTATTATACGTCGCAGTTCGCCAAGGAGGTATGGTACTGAGGGCAACGAACCGTCAATCCTCGTTATTCTGTTCGTGCGAGTTAGAAATTGATAAGCGCAGTGCTGAGTCATTCGGGCATATTATTCCGTTAGTGTATTTGTAGGGTATATTGGCAACGACAATCGGGTTTGAAAACTGTCGCACATTTGGAATAATACGCACGAAAACTAGCAAAGCTTGCGATTCATGAAAATGGGAATACTTCCCTTCAAGCAAGCGTTTCATTCACGGCTACGATCTGCCGATGTATGTGTTCGAAACTAATGCTGACGTCCTAGAACATTTTATGGTACGTGCGATTAGAATCTGTCACCATCGCCTGAATGGCTCGAGTGCAATCGGAATTCGGTAACAGCACACGACCTTGAAGCAGGTTGTCGTTTACTGGCAACGCCACGCCGCTGTCTTATTCTTTGTACAGCACATAAAAGTAGCTTAAAAATTTTTAATTGAAGCCGGTTGGGCCAACTAACGACAGATTTCTCAGTAAGAAGAATTCTATGCGCGTCGTCAGCTGACTTTGAGATTGTTTACTTTTTGTGCGTGCCTTGATTTCGGTTAGAAAACACTCTCAGATGTTCAAGTTTGGATACTGTAACTGCTACGACAAAATAGAATTTAAATAAAATCGAAAAGAAGCTGGGATTTCGGCCGCAACGTGACCAGAGAAGAAAAAATACCGCCACCACCCACGGCGGCCGCTCGGCTAGCTAGGTGGCCTTTCTTTTACTACGGCGCCCCAAGCGGCAGGCGCTGGCTCTAATGACCCTTTTCGCGGCAATCCCGTGGGCGCTGCCATGTTTGATCCCGTGGTGACGCGTCCATTGCTTGCCTCAGCTGCCTCCGTTGCCTACGTGTTTACAATGGGTGTACACCCAGAGCGGCTTAGGAAATTTCCGAAGATATCGCAGACAGAGAGAGAGAGAATAAAGTTCAATCAAAAGAGCACACGCTGACTGAGTGGTCGACACGAAGCTTTGGTGACAGCTTCAGGGGACATGTAAAAGCGCTTTCGAAGCTCATTAAGCTTTGCCCAAACGGCGCCAGCATGGTATATGGTGCTTGTTCTAAAAATGAGGCTAAAAATGTATTCCAAGTTATCCAAGCTTTCCGATTATGAATTGAATCAGAATCAGTGTGTTTTGCTCTTCGTCCTTTATTTGGTAAATACTTTGAAGCAGTTGTTTGTCACGTTTCTGACTCAGTGAAGTTCGTCGATGCGGTGACTGCCTGATTATTTTCTGCCTAATCGCTCGCAGGTGTGCTCAGTTGCAATATATTTAGTTTTGCTGCACACAAGGCTGGGAACGTAGCTGTTTTGTACTTTGTAATAGCTTGTAACAAAGATGTATTATTGCTAGTAACTCGCTTACTCATGTGGACTGTCACGAAACATTCGTGTGCTGTCGGTGTAGTCGCCGTCACCCATGCATGCTTTGGCGCACTGATTCAAGTGTGCGCTCATTCACATATTCTTAATACGTTGGCAATAGAGTGTGTGTAAGCTTGCGTGTGAGTTGGATGTGTGTAGATAACGTGTTCGAAACTTACTATGCCAGGAAGCGGCGCTACTCCCTTCGTCATTGTTTAACGAGCGGTACTCACTGTTGCCGGCGTTCCGGGGTTGAAGTCTTTTCTCTGGAGGTTAGCGATACAACGCTGTCGGATAAGTGATTTTTTTTAGCCACAAGGAAAGTCGTACATCGAGAAGGGCCGGCAACAGAGGCTCTCCTCTCCGTATGTAGCAACGGTCCGTGAACTTAATTGGTCACACATACTCATTCCATTACTTAATATGCCAGTCACTATTTCTGCAGCCAACTACTGCACACGTTTTAAATTCACCGCTCAACATTTTGCAGCATGAATTGAGCACAGTGCGTGATCGAACCCAGTTGCATTTCGGACAGCTGATCGCACAGAAACAGAGCAGAAGCGGTAATAGTTTCGTATTCGTGCGCTTTCGCTGAGGCAACGTATGGCGCGCTGCCGAAAGCGCCATCTCGTTTCTCGTGAACAAATTGCTCCGCGAAAAGGGTCAATATTAAACTGAGGCGGGAGTTTCGTGACCGGAAAAAGCTATTAAGGGACTATGCTAAAACTCTGGCAAACAGCCAGAAAAAATAAAACAAAAGCAGATAAATCATCAAGTATATATGTCAGCCAAACGTAAAACAAATGAGCGTGCCCTATATGAAAGTTAATTACCTTAGAACTGTTGAGAAAGAAAGAAACTGGTATGATGATATTAATATTTAGTTGAGGAATGATCATTAAGGTGATCACGAAATTTAGAGGCGTTATGCTCAGACACGATGTAGTCTGGAGGAGGAGGAAACAACCTTATTTTGTCAATTTGGCTTAGTGAGGGGTGGCTACCAGGCGATGCCTTACAGCCACCTCCTCGGCTCTTTTGACGGCCCGAAGATGAACCTCCAGGCTCCAGTATCGCTTCCCACGCTTCAGGCAAGGGAGCGGACAGGAGATCTGGTGGGGGGATCTTCCCTGCATTCCCAGAGAATATGACTTAAAGAGGCTATGGAACCACATAATAATGAGCAGTATGGGTCTGTCAAGTCAGGGTGAAAGCGTGTGTATATTTGTGGGTTGGGAAAGAAGTGCGTTTGGAGTCGGCGCCAGGTGACTTCTTGTCCCTTGGTGAGCTTGGGATGAGGTGGGGGTTTTAACCGTCTTGCGAGGCGGTAGTGTTGTGCAATATCGTGTATATGTAAGGTCATTCCATAATCGGATAGTTTCCCCCGTAGTCGGCGACTATGGTCACAAGGACAAATGCGATGTACGATGCTTGTCGATGGAAGATTGGTGAGGTGTTCCCTTTTTTTCGTCATGCCTCTTCCTGACCAGACGGGATTCCGTCCCACCGTGGATTTCATACTTCATCCACCTGAATGTGCAAAAGTGTGCGCAATGCGACACACGCGCACACACACACACCACACACACTCACACCTACACGCACACACACGCACACGCACGCACACACAACAACACAAAGGAACATTTACAACTAATTTTCTCGCGACAACGTGTTTCACGTGCTACAACAAACATTAAAAGGGCTTCACAATACTTTTTTAGTTTTTTTTTCGCCAATAATATTTGGGGTAAGGCTCCGCACAGAGCCCTCAAGATCCGTGATATTTAGAAAGAAAGCGTGAGATGTCCGAGTGGCATATGTATGGGATTAGGGGTCAGGGGTGCCTCGATAGGACATGCCTGGAACGGCGGAGCGGCCTCGGTGGGAACTGGAAGTGAGAATTTACGCAATTACTATGTGTAAACAACGTGTCATTATTTGGTATACGGAAGGGATTTACATTTACTGCGTGATTTGGTCCTATGAGATCATTTAGCACGCGAAAATAAGAACAATACCGGTGAACGAACGTCGCAGAAGAACACCTGACATGGCGGGCGGCGCAGTATCTCCAGGGCACCCAAGCGGCAGCAAGGGGATGAAAGCTGGAACCAGGCCTGGCGGTGCGGGCGGCCCCAACCCACGTGTATAAGATCGGCTGTCACCCAACAGCCGATCTTATACACCCCCGGCACGTGGAGGCCTCGGCGAGTCCCCAACCCACGAAGCAGTTCGGGTTCAAACTTCGGTGTACCCGTTGCCCCTTTGATGTCCTGAAGGCACCGCCAAAGTATATTAAATGACACGTTGTTTACACCTAGTACTCGTGCAAATTCTTACCTCCTATCGGGCACTCCGCCATTAAAGGACACTAACAGCAGCGCTGCGCGTGGAATGATCCCTGCTGCCCACTTACTTCTTGGGATTATTTCCCCCTATGTGCCATTAGTTGGGAGGAACACGTTGCCGATGACGTAGAATCCAGAAGGCCTGCGGCAAACTACTTGAGTTGACCGGCAGCCAACGGGAATATACCGCCATGCGATTGTTCCGTGCTGGCACTGGCGCGCTCCTAGCCTACCATATGTGCCGCCGGTTGAGCGTCCTTAGCAGCCTAACACTGTCGTGCTATGCGTGTGGAATGCTGACTTCGAGATTTTAAGCGTAACACAACTAGGCGCACGGACGCTTTCGTGTCTCGCCCCCACAAAATGCGGTCGCAGTGGCCGAGAATAGAACCCGCGGTGGCAAATTCATCAGCAGGCCGGCCAGGGCGGGCACCATTGCTTCCCTCTTCTTTTCGTTTCCAAGGCCAAGAAGGCTATCCTTGGCTTTCACGTCAAGCATTCGCGCTCGACTTTCTTAGCATGGATCTGTCTAGCATAGCAAGTCTCAAAATGTAATCGAAAGAGTAGCAGGCCCCACAAATGTGGGGCCTGCTTCCTCAGAAGAAAACTTCTGAGGAAGTTTTCTTCAAAATTTTATTGGAGCAGAGGACCAATGTTGATTCCTGAAACGCGATAACCTCTGTTAGCCACTGACAGCCACTGGAATTTCAGCATGAGAGAATTAAGTGCTGCCAAATATGCACCAGAAACATTAAACTGCCAAAGAAAAAATTCACCGACGATTACGATACTCCCTAATGAGAAATTTAAGCGCAACTATATACGTGTTTTCATTTCGCGATATACTGAGGCAAGGAATTTGAGAGAGACATGTAGCAGATTCGGCAATCGTCGAAAATTTGATCTGCGGGTCAAGCGCGTCGGCTTTTATACATGACTCGTCGAAGGTTGCACTGTATTCGCTGGTGCCGCTTGGCTTCCTGAAAGTACTACACAATTTGCGTCGCGCATACAATCAGATTAAAAAAAATTGCGATAGCAAATTTGTAGAGAGCTATACGGAGTAATGATATTAGCTTTATCAGCTGTATAAACTTGGACATGCAGCAGCACCGGCAACACACAGAACTATTGTCGACGCCGTCGGCGTTTTGCCCGCGTTCGCTCAAAATGCGTGCGGCGTTGGTGACTGTTGCCGGAGCCTCTGATATAAATAGGCACTTGGTGCCGCAGCTAAACGTCGCCTCCCTTCCCCCCCTCCCCCCCGCGCCCTTTCGCGCGTCGGAAGAAGGCGCGTTTGCACTACATATATGGTGATTGTAAAGGAGGAAAGAGACGCCTACTTCTGCAGCCCTTAAGCGAGCACGGAGCAGAACGCGCGTTTGTTCTCCGCCGTGCGTTCACTCCCCGTGAAAGCGCGCGCCCCTCGCGCCCTTTCACTCGCACATACAGCGTTCGGCGCGCGGCGACTATTTCATCTCCATTGACGTCATACGGAACCTCACGGCGACGGCGACGGCAACGGCAGAAATCTGCTTTGGAGTGTCCATATAATTGCTATCGCAATAAAAGTAATGTAAGCTCAGTAAAATACAGTAAGTACGACAGGTGCAGTGGGCGTTTGGAGCAACCATCTCTCATCGCGCCACTGAATGGACCAGTCTTCGAAAACGCATCATTGAGACGACCCGCCCGATCGGAGAAGACATCATTAATTGTTAATATCCGTTAAGCGTAGATGGCGTCGTCCTCGTCGGGGCGAAGTGCGTTTCACAGGCCAAGGACGGCTATACATGTGAAAATGCACGTGTTACCAGGCTATACCTACTCCCATAGCAATAGCTTGTTCGCTGCGTATTTGCGCTAGAAAACTTAAATACGCGCAAAAACGAGTAATGCTTTTTTTTTTTTTTTTTTTTTTTTTTTTTTACGAAGCTTTCGTCGCCTTTCATTTCCTGAGGCAAGTGCATGGGCCGTTGTGTCTTCCGCTGTGTGCGAGCGTGCAGCCGTAATTTGCCTTTACGTCAACATATTCAGAATTGTACAGAATATTTCACCGCACTGCATAGTTATGGCATGTGTACGCATTTTAAGTAGTGCGTGCGAGTCATTTCTGCTTCACTTAGGCCGGTGCAAACAGGAAGTGGCCTTGTACCTCACAGAATCTCGACTGATTGGTGTACTAGTGATGCAGGAATGAACTCCGGTCTTGTTCAGTGCATAGTGCACATAATCAATTTCTCAGGAGGCGTGAACTCCGACGAGAACTGTCAGCGCCTGCAACAAGAGTTTACTTACGCTGTACTGCGCACAGCAGTAATCCATGCTTGTCGGCTGTCTGTTTCGTGCATTCTGTTGCGAGTCGGTGGAATTTCACTGCTGGCATCAACCCTTTCGTGTGTACATTGCTGGTTTGGGATTCCACAACACAACAGCAACTACCAGCCTTTCGTAATTGCTGGTTTGGGATTCAGCAACACAACAGTAACTACCAGCCTTCCGTAGGGGCGCAATCGCAAACGAGAGACGTTTTGCGCTGCAGACTATGGCTACGTTCACATTTGGGAAGCGGCAAGCGGGTGGAGAGGCCAAAGCGGCCGGAAAATCTTTTCCGCGCATGTCCAAGTTCACATTTGTTTTGCTACCACCGCGGCCGCGCTGCCGCTTTCGTCCACATCCATCTAGTCTGCGTACGTTTGTCGGCGTGGTGGCGCTCATTATCGCATTATTTCGAGCGGTATGTTCATTCACTGACCCACCCGTCATCAAAAGTGATCATCTTGCGCAATTTCGCGTGTCATCTGCGACCTTCGGTAAGTTCCTCGTTGGCGTTCTGTAATTCTCCTCACACGGGCGCGGTAGCGCTGTGTCACAGGTTGCTGCCTATAGGCGTGATTATATTTCTTTAATAGCTTTTATTTACAAGTTGTAATAACATTTCATCATTTCGTATTATTTTCGGCGCCTCTAGGACACGAAAGCGGCAACGGGAACACCAAAGCTAAAACCCGGGCTGGCCCTTGTGTTGAGGCTCGCCGAAGCCTGCGCGTCCTACGTGAGACCTACGCTCCCAATCTATCCTCGCGACGAGAAAAGCACCCCGCGACTTCTGCAACATACCGTGCACGTGCGAGGAGAATTATGGAGCGCCAACGAGGAATCTGCCTAACTATTGTCTTCCATGGAAGTGGAAGAAGAAATGGCTTTTATACTTCTACCTACTTGTTTTCTAGAAATGGACAATGAATAAACGGAAGACAAGAAAACCTCGGAAACGGCAGTGGTGGGTTCGCCTGGCTTTGCAAAAGTGTAAGAAGTTGGGTCACGCCAAGGCTTCGTTGCCGCACCTCCTGTCGCGCGACGTTGAATACTATCGCGAGTATTGCTGACAGTACGTTTGAGTGCCACTCTTGTCGTAGAGCAAGGGGTGGTTCTTGATCGCGTCGATCAGCCTTACAGCCTACACTTTTGGTGCCATGTTCAATGTTACGACCGGAAGTTTACATGCTAGTGTAGCTTCCGGTCGAGCAGAACGACTTTCCGCAGCGTTTCCGCTTCGCCATGGCGAAAAAATCGGTCCGAGACCAATTTGGCTCGCCGCCTGTTTTTCTGCCTGTTTTGCCGCCTAGGCGGGCGGATTTTTGCAAGATTTTGCCGCTTCCGACAGCTTCGAGACCAAGTTCCTACGCGAACGCGGCCTAACCGGCACCTGAAGGGAAGCGGCGGAAATGTATACCGGAAATTTCGACCACCTGGGGACTTTAACGTGCACCTAAATCTAAGTAAACGGGCCTCGAGCATTTTCGCCTTCATCTAAAATGCGGCTGCCGCATTTGTTGCTTCATTTGTTGCGCATTTGTTGTTTCAGAATGCGGCAGCCACATTCGCGCCCAAAACCTCACAGTGTCAAGGCCTTGACAAACACCGTGACTGTTTTTTTCCATATGCAGACATGATTCGCTGTAAATTACCAACCCAAACGGAAGCGCCCAGGAATGAAAGTGTGAAAGTAGCACCGGTTTCTTGAAATATGTCAGCGCGAAGCGACCAGAGAAAAGGGTGGGTTAGTGGGGGGGGGGGGGGGTGCAAAAAATTTCGGGGGGGGGGGTGGGTGTTTGAACCCCCCCCCCCCCCCCTTGGCTACGCCACTGCCCAAAGTTACCATGCTGGCAACTCTGGGCTGCTCACCAAAACTAGCTCTTTCATATACCCAGAATGGAGGCCGAAATTCCCTAGTCAAGTCGACCAGTTGAACAGGCGAACTGAAACTCGCTGTGCATATTTTTTCGCTGCTGCCCATATGATTAATGATGGGCCCGCCTATGCGCATTGTTCTGTTTATAATATTTTTCTGTGTTTGTTTGTTTGTTTTAGCCAGGATTGCCTTATCTCGCGAGCGCTCACATGAATTCACGGGGAGATTGTTAGGACTGTGAACAACTTCATCTTCGGCGATGCTCTTTTTTTTACCGCATTCACGCGATTTTGTGCGCGACGGCGACGAGCGACGGCTTCGAGCGACGAAACGGGCCGTCGCGCGAACAGATCGCTTGGTCTTTTCGCGCAATCGCTCGGTTCTAGAAATCTAGAATTCGTCGCTCGTCGCCCGGAAGTGCTATGAGCGACTAGCCAATAGCGCGAAGCCGGAACAGGATATACATCAGTCAAGTACTACCGATTGTCGCACGGAACGAGCAAACGACTAGATTTTGATAAGTGCAAGGATAATAACGTAGTGCAAGACCTTTAGAAATATTTATGGTGCTCTTTACACTAAAACACATCAACTTAAATTAATAAAGCAAGCGTCACGCCAGTTTCGGCGAGTATTTGCTGCCCACATACCGGCAACACCGGGGAGACGTCGCTCGAAGTCGCCGCTCGCATGCGGTGCGACTTGTAGGCGACGAGCGACCGCGACAGCCATCTCCATCGCGTCGCTTGTCGCTGTCGCGCGCAAGATCGCGTGAATGCGGTTTATACTTAAAGGCCCAACCGCATGCACGATTTATCCAAATGATCGCATGTGCGATCATTTGGATGAATCGTATTGGTGGCGACGATTAATTGTTGACCCTTATTTGTGCATGTAAGTGGTCGATTGTGCGCGATAAGGAATCGGCTATTCGCATTAACCTGTGTGTGTGTTTATTTGACAAGAAATTTAGTTCGCTCCGCGGTCAAGCTTCAGGCTGTTTCTGCGTTCTAAAATTGCGCAATTTGTTCACATCTGTGCACCCACTAACCTCATGATTCCAAAAAGTCACGTTAGAAACATGATCTTTTCGTTTTCTTGAACCAGTGAGCTGTTGCCGGTTAGAGCTACGGGAAGTCCGCGTGGCAGGTCGAAGAAGTAAGGCGACTGTTGCAATGCACCTGTAGATCGTCAGCGCGTTTGTTAACGCTGGTTAGGCTAACTTAGTTTGAACTTGTGAATCGATAAGACACGCGGTGTGTGCTGCTATGAGATACAGAATATGCAAAGGCACAAATGGAACCGAGATTGAGTTTTCTCAGACGAGCAAAATTTTTACAATAATCGGTTCAGGTCAGCCTGCTAGCTGGAACCATGCAGTGCTGATAACATGCTGATTGCAAAATAAACTGCACCACCATAAGTTTAGCAACTGCCTTGCGGAATAAATAGCATTACATTTTCTAAATGTTTTGAGCATCGACAAGATCGAAAGACCTACAGAACGCTGACACGGCAAGATATATATGTCAAGGACGGGTGTGCTGGGCCAGGGAAGCTAAGAAACCGCCACAACAAACGGGAGGGCAGGTATAGTGAATGGCCTCTCTAAGTCCACGCAGAAACAAATGTAAGGAATGCTAGGCGCCGCCACGCCGTTCAAAAATCAGGTAAATGTTGAAGAGTGCGACAGTGACTAACGTAACAGAAAATTAATTTAAGAATAAGAGGGGGGGGGGGGGGGGGACCGCATAAAAGGCGTCAAGAACGAGTGGAGAGAGCGTCTCGTCACTGCCCGATCGCTCAACACCAGACGGCCGTGGCCAGTCGCCTAGCTGAGACTCACCTACCCCGTCGTAACACGTGCTAACTTAGATTTCTCATAAATAAATGAAACACAGTTTCATTTATTTATTAACTTTCTCTTCAGAATAAGCTGCAAGTGTAAACCTTGCGCCCACGTTCATCTTCTGCTTGCACACACGCTGAAATCTGGCGCACGCACGTATACGAGGACGGGGAGGCGATAAGGAGGCGAGTGCGGCACGCAGTCGCGTGACTTCACTAGGGACATCAACCGCACAAGACGAGTTCTGGCAACACTGGTGTGTTCTGGTGGGGAGTTTTTTTCCTTCCTCCATGGTACGGTGTCCATGGGATTTAGTCGCTCCCCTTTCGCGCTGCGACGCCATCTTGAATCACAGCGAGCGGTTGCGAGTGCTTGGTGCCGGTGCTTAGTTCGAGACCAGTGCGCGCGGATGCTTCGCTGACGCTTCTACTTGCTGGGCAGTGTTCAGCCGCATGAATGACAAGCTTGTCCAGTGCATCGAGTCGACATGACGGGCTGTTGTGTTCCCAAGTGCACCGGATCGACGCGTAAAGGGCTTCGTTGTTTACGCTTCCCCCGGGACCCAGAGCGAAGGAAGAGACGGGAAGCAACGGATAGCTCCTACATTTGCGAGGTAAGTGTCAAGAAATTTTAGACTATCGCACCGCGTTTATCATTTAAATAAGAAAGTATTCTCTGATCCTCGCTCACGTACCTACGTTCGCTCACGAACTAAGCACTGCACTCCGAGTAGCCTATGGTTTGCAAGCGCGCGTCGCATAGGCTTTTGCCGTTTTGATCGGCGCAGTCTATGCGAGTAATACCCTTATTTTAAGGACTGACGAAGATGCTTCGCCGCGAAACAGTCTTACATTAGCTACAAATCGTAATGTAAACCACCTATTTTACTTTATCACGGGAAGCACACATCGTGTGTGTATCTTGTTTCTTTTTTTTTTTTTTTTTTCTCAGTTTCTTTTTTCGCTACTGGCTATTTGGGACTAAAGAACGCAGTGCTTCTTCTGGGGAGAGCGGCTGTTGTGTACGTGGCAAGCGAAGTATTGTGATTTTCTCTGATTTCTCAGCAGATATCTTGCGGATCTCAGGTTGTTACGTTATATAGCTGATTTTTTAGACGAATATATTTGTAGCGTGGTGCTCCTAAGCCGATGGTCATTCGTGCTCATTCCCGATCGTAGTGGGTACTGTGACGGTCTTTAAATGCCTGTGCACGGTATGCCCAGGTGTAGTAGAGTTAAGGGGCATCATGGGACCAAAATGTTTCGGCGCTTTCTGGCATGGTGTCTGTTGTAGCTTGTGCACTTCTTCGAAACATGTGAAGCGAGGTAATACAGGATTACTTCTGCGAAAATTTATTTTTAAGCACTGTAATGGGTTCTCTGTATTTACAAGGCAACTTTTCATATCAATAATCACTTTTGTTGTTTTACTTGTACTTAGAAACACTTTGAAGAGGACCAGTACGAGGGAAATCGACAGGATGGGCGCCGTCTGTTAAAGTCAACAGCCCTACATCATCATGGACTATATTTTCGAAGTGAAAAACATTGCTAATCTGTATTTGACTGTCTTAGTTTCATTTACGGTTTTTGTACGCGATATGTATGCAGTGTTGTTTATTGTTTCAATGTAGTTATCAGTGTTCTAATGGTTATTTATAAAATGTTATGTACTCGCCATCGATGTGTTTGGCTGATGCGACGTATTCGATGGTAGTTGATGTATTCTGGCTGGATATCTTGATTAATATTACCCGCGGTTGCCTTTTCTTGTTTGTATTCTTGTTTTCAATTTATATTGTGTGTAATAAGGTTGATGTACTCACTTGAACCCCCCCCCCCCCATGTAATGAATAAATTAAAAAAAAAAACTCTCCCTATCCCGAATTGTGTGTGTCGAGCCTACCTTGCGAATTTTTTTTTTGTCTTCGTCTTTCAACATAACCTTCAGGCGCCACACAGTACATATAATTTTTCATGTACATATCTCTTTCATGATTGACTGTACTAGATATTACTAAGTAAATGTATTTTGTGCATCGTTTGGTTTCTTGTGTGTACTACGTACGCAAGATTGACACAGACAAGTTACGTTACATGTTTCTCTACAGCACTAACTAAACCTTACTTTCACATCGCAGTTATTTTTACACCAGCTTAATCCTGTCAGCACACAGTTTTGTGGGCAAAAAAAGCAAAATTGCGCGTACATATCGTCAAATAATTGCAACGAACGCGAAGAGCACGCGCAACGCAAGAGAAACTAACCGCCGTGCGCGAGTGGCTGGCTACGGTAAAGGAGGCGTGACGTTTAAACCAAAATACAACAGCGAAAAAGAAAAACTTCCACACACAGGGGGTCGCAAACCTTATATACCAAGCATCGAAGCGCAAAAAAAAAAAAAAAATAGTGCGTATTTCAAACTACACACGGCATATTAAATGTGATTGAATTAGGCAACTTGGGGCATGTTCCCGGCGCCATACATTTACGTCTTGGATCTTCGACGAGTTAACGGCTATTGGTTATAAAGATGTGCAGATGCAATACCGATAAAAAAAAATCCTCATCAAGGCAAAGCACTTGGAAGTGCGCCGCGAGTAACACTATTTATGAACGCAAGCGTAGCCAAGTCTGAGCTCGTGTGATTCAATATGGCGGCGCCAGCGGGGTTGTCTCCACCCTGAACGGCGGCGCTGGGCATCGAGGCACCCTAGTTCACCCTAAAGCCCCTCAATATAAAAAATACGGTGCACTAGAAATACTTCTAGTTCACTGTAATAAAAAAGTAGCGACACTCTCCTCCTCCGCCTTCCCTCCTCCTCGTTTCTCCTCTCTTTTGCACTCCTTTCTCGACCGTGGCGCCGCCAACACCGCTTGAGACACGTGCACTTGTTTACCTTTCATAGTGGACCGCTTTTGACCGGCTAACAAATGTTAAACGTTATCGCTGGGCGCAGGGCCGCTATTTTGTAGCGATGCCTTTAAAGTAATAATGCCTTTTCGCGCTTATCGCGCTTTGTCAGTGGTCAGAGCGATGGTCCGCTCACGATATCAACGTTGATAACGCGAGCGGACCGTCGCTCTGACCACTGACAAAGCGCGAAAAGGCATTATTACTTTAAAGGCATCGCTACAAAATACCGGCCTTGGACGCACCTGCATGTATCGGAAGTTTCGCTAACGTTATCGATGCGTCTATCCGTTGTCTGTTGTCACCGACGCTTATGTAATCTGATTGAGTGTCGCGAACTGTGTAGTACTTTCTGGAGGACACGCAGGTACCAGGGATTACTGTCGAACCTTCAATGACTCATGTATAAAAGCCGACGCGTTTCGCCGCTCATCAGATTTCGACGATCGCCGACTGTGTTCGCCGCTATCTTCGTGCTCCTCTCCAGTCGGTAGTCGCTTCCCGGGAGAAAATGGCGATGGAGCGCGATCGTAAACAAACGCAGCCAGCGCCCGGCGGCGTATTTCTATTTGCGCCCCCGTTATAGTGAACTAGAATATATTCTAGTTCACTATAGCCCCCGTACAGCGCTCGACCGCTGGCGCCGCGCTGCACCGCTCGCGCGTACCATGTTTCTAGCCGCCGCCGTTGGAACGGAGGAGGCGTTGACGGAGAACACGCTGGGTTGGGGGTGCCTAGCCTGCTGTTAGGGGATCGGTGGTATTCCTAAATAAACGCATCACTGTTTTGATGATCCAAATATAATCTCACTATCAGGGAGGGAGCAGTCTACCTGACTGGAGCAGTATTTTTTTATTTGGGGTGTTGCTACGCTGCGCTCCGCAACACCCCAACGACCACTGCTTCGCGTCGGCGCCCGGCACCACGGCTTCCGCCGTGGCGCCGGGGTTCAAACGACCGCGCTGGCGAACAGACAGGAAAACAAAAGGAAAAGCGTGATACTAAGAAAAAAAATCGAGCCAGGGCGGGATTCGAACCCGTGTACGCATTATCCCGAAGCGAGCGCCGTAACCACTCAGCCATACAGCCACGCAAGCATGCGAACCATATGATTGCGTTCGAGCGCCCTCGGCGAAAGCAACCACCTAGAAACGCGGTACGCGCGAGCGGCGCAGCGTGGCGCCAGCGGTCGAGCGCCGTACGGGGGCGCAAATAGAAATACGCCGCCCGGCGGCGCGACGGCCCACGTGATACGATTGCCAATACTGACGCGGCGTCCGCGTCGGACAGGGCATGCGAGGAGAAGGCGGCATTCTTCAAAGCGTGTCGCTACTTTTTATATACAGGGGCTTTAGTTCACCCTAGGGTGCCTCGATGCCAGCGCCGCCGTTCAGGGTGGAGACAACCCTAAAACCCATATATATAAAAAGTAGCGTCACGCTTTGAAGAATGCCGCCGCCTCCTCGCACACCCTATCCGAGGCCGATTGGCCTAATGGCATGACGTGGACAGTCGCGCCGCCGGGCGCTGGCTGCGTTTGTTTACGATCACGCTCCATCGCCATTTTCGCCCGAGAAGCGTCTACCGACTGCGAGGAGCACAACGGTAGCGGCGAACACAGTCGGCGATCATCGAATATGATCAGCGGCGAAAGATAAACAAGTGCACGTGTTTCAAGCGGTGTAGGCGGCGCAATGGTCGAAAAAGGAGCGCGGAAGAGAGGAGAAACCAGGAGGAGGGTAGGCGGAGGAGGAGAGTGTCGCTACTCTCCGCTGGTGACATGGAGGCTGGTGACGCCATATTGTCGCTACTCCCCGCTGGCGCCGTCATATTGAATCACACGAGCTCAGACTCGGCTACGCTTGCGTTCATAAAGTGTTACTCGCGGCGCGCTTCAAAGTGCTTTGCTTTGATGAGGATTTTTTTTTATCAGTATCGCATCTGCACATCTTTATAACCAATAGCCGTTAACTCGCCGAAGGTCGAAGACGTAAATGTATGGCGCCGGGAACACGCCCCAAGTTGCCTAATTCAATCACATTTAATATGCCGTGTGTATGTTTGAAATACGCACTATTTTTATTTTTTTATTTTTTTGCGCTTCGATGCTTGGTATATAAGGTTTGCGACCCCCTGTGTGTGGAAGTTTTTCTTTTTCGCTGTTGTATTTTGGTTTACACGTCACGCCTCCTTTACCGTAGACAGCCACTCGCGCATGGCGGTTAGTTTCCCTTGCGTTGCGCGTGCTCTTCGCGTTCGTTGCAATTATTTGACGATATATACGCGCAATTTTGCTTTTTTTTTGCCCACAAAACTGTGTGCTGACAGGATTAAGCTGGTGTAAAAATAACTGCGATGTGAAAATAAGGTTTAGTTAGTGCTGTAGAGAAACATGTAACGTAACTTGTCTGTGTCACTCTTGCGTAGTACACACAAGAAACCAAACGATGCACAAAATACATTTACTTAGTAATATCTAGTACAGTCAATCATGAAAGAGATATGTACATGAAAAATTATATGTACTGTGTGGCGCCTGAAGGTTATGTTGAAAGACGAGACAAAAAAAAAAAAAAATCGCAAGGTAGGCTCGACACACACAATTCGGGATAGGGAGAGTTTTTTTTTAATTTATTCATTACATGGGGGGGATTCAAGTGAGTACATCAACCTTATTACACACAATATAAATTGAAAACAAGAATACAAACAAGAAAAGGCAACCGCGGGTAATATTAATCAAGATATCCAGCCAGAATACATCAACTACCATCGAATACGTCGCATCAGCCAAACACATCGATGGCGAGTACATAACATTTTATAAATAACCATTAGAACACTGATAACTACATTGAAACAATAAACAACACTGCATACATATCGCGTACAAAAACCGTAAATGAAACTAAGACAGTCAAATACAGATTAGCAATGTTTTTCACTTCGAAAATATAGTCCATGATGATGTAGGGCTGTTGACTTTAACAGACGGCGCCCATCCTGTCGATTTCCCTCGTACTGGTCCTCTTCAAAGTGTTTCGAAGTACAAGTAAAACAACAAAAGTGATTATTGATATGAAAAGTTAAGACTTGTAAATACAGAGAACCCATTACAGTGCTTAAAAATAAATTTTCGGAGAAGTAATCCTGTATTACCTCGCTTCACACGTTTCGAAGAAATGCACAGGCTACAACAGATACCATGCCAGAAAGCGCCGAAACATTTTGGTCCCATGATGCCCCTTAACTCTACTACACCTGGGCATACCGTGCACAGGCATTTAAAGACCGTCACAGTACCCACTACGATCGGGAATGAGCACGAATGACCATCGGCTTAGGAGCACCACGCTACAAATATATTCGTCTAAAAAATCAGCTATATAACGTAACAACCTGAGATCCGCAAGATATCTGCTGAGAAATCAGAAAATCACAATGCTTCGCTTGCCAAGTACAGAACAGCCGCTCTCCCCAGAAGAAGCACTGCGTTCTTTAGTCCCAAATAGCCAGTAGCGAAAAAAGAAACTGAGAAAAAAAAGAAACAAGATACACACACGATGTGTGCTTCCCGTGATAAAATAAAATAGGTGGTTTACATTACGATTTGTAGCTAATGTAAGACTGTCTCGCGGCGAAGCATCTTCGTCAGTCCTTAAAATAAGGGTATTACTCGCATAGACTGCGCCGATCAAAACGGCAAAAGCCTATGCGACGCGCGCTCGCAAACCATAGGCTACTCGGAGTGTAGTGCTTAGTTCGTGAGCGAACGTAGGTACTTACGTGAGCGAGGATCAGAGAATACTTTCTTATTTAAATGAAAAACACAGTGCGATAGTCTAAACTTTCTTGACACTTACCTCGCAAATGTAGGAGCTATCCGTTGCCTTCCAGTGATACAGCTTTACTTGGGCTTCCCATCTCTTCCTTCGCTCTGGGTCCCGGGGGAAGCGTAAACAACGAAGCCCTTTACGCGTCGGTCCGGTGCACTTGGGAACAAAACAGCCCGTCATGTCGACTCGATGCACTTGACAAGCTTGTCATTCATGCGGCTGAACACTGTCCAGCAAGTAGAAGCGTCAGCGAAGCATCCGCGCGCACTGTGTCTCGAACTAAGCACCGGCACCAAGCAATCGCAACCGCTCGCTGTGATTCAAGATGGCGTCGCAGCGAGAAAGCGGCGGCGCGGGGGCGGTCAAAGGATGGCACCACCCTCAACGGCGGCGCTGGCATCGAGGCACCCTAGTTCACCCTAAAGCCCCTGTTCACCCAGCACCTCCTAGACAAAAGCTTTCTAGGAGGTGTTGCTTCAGCAAGTGTAGTGTCGGCCGGCCGGAACTGACGTCAGATTGCAGGGCGCAGGCTTGAAAAGCTTTCTAGGAGGTGTTGGTTCACCCCGCCCCGTTTCAAAGGGGATGCCAATAAATCATCATCATCATCACCACCAGCGCGTCTCCTCCTCTCCCAGCGTGACATTATCACGACCAGTGCTCGCGCTGGCGCCTGCCCAGAGTTTCGCCTCCTGTTATTCTTTCTCCGTGGCTGCGCTCAAAAGAGCATAGAGCTAAGACCAACCTAATTTACTTTTAATGGTCAGGCAAACGAAAAGCATTGGAGTTGTCAATCAGGTCTACTCTTAGCACTTCTCTTCAAAAGAGCACAGTTATTGCCACTATAATTTCCAGAATGAAAGCATGTGTTCAACTAAGCAAGTGCACATCCTTTTATTTATTCACTTATTTGCAGAACAATGTTTTGCTAGCATATTTTGACATGTTCACAAAACCATGTTTACAAAAAATTACGTTTATGTAGGGCAGCTAACTTGACCAAGTTTACATCATTCTAGACCTAAATAGAGACTATATAAAGTTTCGATGCATTTTTTGATAGTCAACAGAACATGTCAGTGATTTCACTTGATGTGATATTATACCTCACTGCGAAATGTTGGATGCAACCAGTTTGTAAATAATGTGCCAAGTTTGTTACACTTCAACACGAAAATTATGTTACTCTGTGTTCCACTGTTGTTACCCACTACAGGAACATTGTTCAAAGCAGCATAGGATAAGATTGTTCACAGATCTTACAAACCAAGAAAAGTCTTGTAAAATCTGTGAAAGGCAATTAAAGGTAAATTTAAGAATGCGAATGTCATACACAGCAAATTTTTTTTTTCTTTCTCAGGCAGCTAGTATTTCTATAGCTCCTTTCTGCTTTTACAATTAAATGCAGTTTATCTCCTTTGGCTTCTGGTTAACTGAATGACTTGTTTGTTAAACAAGCAAAATGGCACGTGCCAGATAAGAAAGAAGAACCAGCTTTCTGGCTACCTTGACAAAGACGTAGACTGTATGTGAAGCTGTACAGCATGGAATCAAGAATGTGTAGTATACACACAATACGCAGTGACTATAAACAAAGACAACAGCTGCACCTTTGAGCAATGAAAATACAGACAATGCAGAATGTGGCTTGGTAACTGGGTACATGATCTTTGCCACAGATAATTAGTGGCAATTGATAAGCAAGGTCTGGACTAAACAATTTAGAGAAAAAAATATGACATTGAATTTAAATTGCTTGTAAGTAATTTTAGTGTTTATTTATTGGTCATGCATCTTTAAAAAAAATCTATTACAAAAATATGGTGTGTCCCAGCTAACATTGGCCAAGGTTTTAAAAGATATGCCAGTGCGCTATAGGTGAACACAACTAAAAGCATGTCTTTGAACACACTGCGTGCAAGTAATCTATTTTTTCAAATTCGGTCTAATGGCATATTAAGACACGATTACTTGATAAACTTTGAGAGAGTCTTAAATTTAGGGAAAAGCCTAAAAATAGACAATTGTAGAGCATCCTAGTCATCTTATTCCAAGTTTCTTCCTAAATATAAGACTTGTAAAATTAACCATCTAGGACAATTATGCAAAAGAAAGGATATAAAAAAACAGTATGACTTAGTCCATAAGTGCCCATCAACATGCATCAACATGGCATATTTTTAAAGCATTGGATAAAGTTAGCTGGGACATCCTGCATGTGTAGCTTGTGTGCACTGCATAGCCAAGTTAGGGTGGCTGGGCAAGTTGTGCAATCACTGGATTTTTAAAAAGCAATATGCAACAAGTACGAATAAAGAAAAAAATGTTTTTGAGCTTTCTATTCAAACTAAAAGCAAGTAACAATGCAAACATGTGGGCCAGTCAGAAACTGACAGTTGTCAGTCCACACAACTGCTTACTTCTTAGATGAATGAGAAACAAAAGCACCATAATAATTATCTTGTTCACAACAAACTCAGTGCACAGACTAGTGGTGTTACACATATATCAATCCTAAGGATAGTTTCTTCTTTAAATGTATTACAATAATTAAATATGTCTTGATCATACAGCCATTTCAAGAACACCATACTTGCAGATATTTGTTGAGGCTCGAAACACACAATATCTCACAAAAAGCACACTCTAATTAACAGAAATAGATAAAACTATGATACACACACTCTTGCATAGTTACATGAAAATTACTGAAACATTCCTTTGGGCAAACCACTGGTTCCTTTGTGGTGAAAATGAGCACAACGTCTCCATGCACATTTCATCACGACACTTGCTAGTGCATCCACAATGGAACAGCATATTGTTAGGTATTGCTATGGCAAGACGTGCAACATGCCACAAGTGCTGAAGACAATACCCAAGTATGCCCCATGTAACACAGTCGAACCCAGATATATCCAATCTGAAGGTGATCACAAAAATTTTCAATATATAGGTAATTCAATATGTAAAGTAAAACATTTATACAAACATTTTCAAGGGGATTTTGCCATTGTTTGTTATACACAATAATTCGTTATATGTGGATTTGATATATCCAAGTTCAACTGTACCTCACAATTTCAAGCAGCACAACACAACTAGAAAAAAAAAAAAAGCCATTGTATCACACACATGCCAGAAATGTGTCATTGTGCAAGGCTATGCATTGTCCATTGGACAAGAGCTGTTTGTACATACAACTGTTTTTAACAAGACACTCAAAACAAACATTAAACCAGACTAAATTATACTCTGACCTTTCAGAAATCTCTCAGCATTAACTTGGCAAAAATCATATCAGCAATGAAAGTTGAAACTGAGAGCCACATTTCAGAATCCCAAGTATTAACCATAACTGGAGTGACAACTGCCATGCCAGCCAAAATTTCACAGTTTCTAGAGTTCTACAGACTTTTCAAAAGGCTGCTACTTACTGCACATATTTCTGTGTAGTGTTCCATTCCTTGTAACAATGAAATTTGTTCATGCTGACTGACAGCATGAACAAAGTTCTCATCAAAGAACTTCAATGATGAAGTTCTCATCCGGGATGCTTGGTGACACTTCATCTAATCATTCATGACAAACAGGATGCAAGACCCCGTTCTTTAAGAACAAGAGGTTTGCCAGAAGTAAACTTTCTCCACTACCACGCTGACTAAACATGAAACTTTCACAACCTTCTGTAGCACTATCAAAATTTTCTACACTGTACTTACTTTTGCTTTTTTTTGTTGTTGTGCAGACATGACAAAAGATGCCAGGTAGAAATTTTAAATTGTCACACATGACACAATTCACATATCACAGTCGACAATTTACTAACCTTAGCCAGCCAATGCCAAAAGCTGCGACATTGCAGGGAGTTTGTTCAAGAATATGAAGGTGGTGTTGCTGCCAGTTTTGTTTTCACTTTATGTTCGAGCTTAACGAATCCCTGTTTTTGAGATTAGCGACATATTTGCAATTTACCCAATTACCATGTGAACCTGTATATTTAATAATATTGTATGAATTATGTTGCAATATGGCAGAATTGCAATTTACTAATGTAGCTTGACATGATACATATCTAGGATATAAATTTTCAAATAAATATACAAGCTACAGAAAAGTAGAACTTCTATCAGTCAAAATAATTGTAAAAAAAAAAAAAAAAAAAGGCCAGGTGCACTTACAAGCTTAAGAAGGATCATGGTGTCACTGAGCACATGAAAAAGACGGGAGCCAGACTGTGCAAGGATCTGCTCAAGCACTTAGGTAGCACAGCATGCCACTGCAGTATTCCCCTTACCTTAACATGTCTCTCTTCACATTTAGTGGTTTGTAAGCCTCCAAAATGATAAAACATAGGCAGTTAGCCTCAAGGAAACCACCAATATAGAAACAATAATTTGCAGAGATGCTCACCCTCAACCAGTGATGGAAAGACACCTCTAGTTTTTCTCCAACAGGGAGTGAAGATCAATAGCCAAAAATATCTGGGAAGGTATTTTGAAGAAGGAGGCGTCCCATTGCTTCGAACATTACTTCAATAAATATTTGTGCAAGTATGAGGAGGATGCAGTGCCTGCTCGCAAACCAAAAAGGGCGATGTGCGATGAAGTAGTGCTATCAACTTTCTGAATTTCATCTCAGCTGCAGGATAGCCTGCTAACAACTCGCCTTTAAATCCACTCAACTTTTCAATGTAGACTATTCTAAAAAGCAATGCCTGCTCTACTGCCCATAGGCCTTTTTGACATGAATTAGGTGAAGGCTACATCCTTGCTGCCACTGATGCTTCCCCAAGTGATAAAAGCTTGTATTTATGCAAAAGGAAGGCTGTTTGAAAAACAAGGTGCGTTAAGTAAGCATGTTAATAAAAGTGATTCTGCTACCATGCGTCTTACTTGCTTTTATGGATGTTTATGTGTGCGCAGGAATGTTTTTTGCACCCTGTATAGTGTACAGTATTACATATTTATCTGCTACAAATTGCAAGGATAAAGAAGGGTTTTATGGCTGTTTTTTTTTTTCCCTTTCTCGTGAACATTCAGAAGCAATAGCTTGAACATTCAACACAGATTGCTACAACTGGTATCATGCATAGTATTGCATTAATATTCCAACGCCATGTATATATTAAATTGCTTAGCATCTAAAGTGCTATTTAACCTAGTAGCAACAGGCACTGCTCAAAGGATAGCAAATGTGCATAATAAACTTTGCAAGAAGCAACACAGATTTGTGTCACAACCTTGCACATAATTTGTGCACTCCATATTGAAACAACATACTAACAGCAGCACATATTAAAATAACATCGAAGACTGCGATTAAAGCTTTAAAATGAAAACAGTAATCACCCACCAGTTTCTCAAGATGTCCTTTCACATCCTTAAAATTGCTGCAATACAATGGGCGTCTGGCATTTAGCTGCAGACACAAGGTGTTGCACAGGTTCAATAGCGGAGAATGACAACTGTAGCTGTCACACATTTACACTGGGAACCAGCTTCTAAAACAAACATTAGTCTCCTCGTGACCAGACTGGAGTGTTTCATTTGGTGAAGTGGCAGATGCCCTAGTTGCTTGCCTCATGGTGAGTATGGTGGCAATGGAGGCAAGTTGTGCAAGTGAGTCAAGTCCTGTCGATAAGGCCACATTTCTGAATGTGAGATGCCTACTACAAAGGTCTCTCGTGAGAAATCATCGTCCAGGAGCAGGCTGTCAATGGCTGAATCACCCAGCCGTGTCACTGGCACAGGACGAGCCAAGAGGTTCGCACCAGCAGCCAAAACGGCTGCAGCTCCAGCTGCTGCCACAAGATGGTAACTAACACTGAAGCTGACCTCCACACGTGAGCTCCTGCTTGGTTTAGTCATTTCTTGCTGCACCTCCATCAATGTTGAGATGTAGTAGCACGTGCCAACAATTCCAAGACAGAGGCCCACTGCACAGTAAAAAATAAAAATGAGATGTTGTAAAATGAAATGCATATGCCCCTTGTCACGACACCCACTAAACTTCCAATCGATATGCAACTAGTTCAGAAAAACTGCACATCAGATGAATGAAACAGTTAACAACAAACTAATACATAAGGTTACAAAACACTGTTTGAAAAATTGCAGGAACCAGACAGCAAAGCCATATGCTTTTTCCAGTGCTGTCAAAGAGCTCTGCAACACCCCTTGCTAACACAGCTCTTTGAGTTCTCCTGTTTTTCTTCTACATTCATTGTTGCAAATGTGCTTGATAAGCCCAAGTGCATCACATGCAATAGCTACTATCACACATAAGCTTGCCATCTTTTTGTTTAGCTTTTTTTTTCTTCTGATATATTAATAATTGCGCTCTCATTTCTGGCCCAAACAAGCCTGGCCCAATGAAGGCTATCATATTCAATCAATATGATAGCCTGGATGCTTGCACAATAGAAATGACATTATGTTGTATTGAAATGCAGGAAAAGGACTCAAGTACTCCAGAGTTTCTTAGAAAATCTACAGTGAATAAGCCACCAAACTGTATCCAATAGTGAAATGGAAAAAGAAGCTGCACATCGCGAAAGAACATGGACACAGGTAAAGAAAAGACAGGACAAGCACCAACTTCAAATTGAAATTTATTACACAAGAATAGAAAAAGAAAAAAAATTAACAAAATGCATGCGCGCACACATGCACAGACGACAGGGTTCAGGGGGGTAAGACACCATGTTTCTTTCAGCAGATTAACTTCACTTTTCAACAGAGTCAGACATTTGGCTAACACATGTGCCCCCGTTCCTCTCGATTAGTAACGCTTAAACTAACTCTCTTGTTAGTTTATTAGCGTGTATATAGACAACCGAGGTGTCTCATAAAATTGGTTCACACCCGCATTCACGGCAGTGTAACTCAAGGTGAGAGGCAGTCCCCTTGAGTGAGCTATGGTGCTCTTTGAGCTGAAAGTTTATGCCCTGGCCCGTTTGTCCAATGCCTTCTGCAGACGAAAGGCATGTCCTATACTACACCACATCTGCAGGGAACAAATTGTATTACATGTTTAGTGGTGCACTGAGTGTGTTTCGGTTGCTCCTTACTGCTCAGGCATTTTTGCAAGGCTGGACATACAGTAGTACGTGTTGCCCGAGCTAGTCGGTTCATACTGAACAATTTCAGACCAAAAGATTTATGGCCACTTAGCGCAAAATGGAAACAGTCGAAAATACAGTTGAAAGTTAGCGCTTACCTTGTCTCCTCCCCCTTTCTGTTTCCATTTTTACGCTAAGTGGGCATAAATCTTATGACCTGAAATTGTACAAATAGCACTAAGCTTATTCTTGGCTGCAAAAACCACATCCACATTGTATTGGGTGGCCACTTTTTCCAAACGGAGCGACACCCCATGAACATATGGGATTACCGCAAACAGCCTTTTTTCGACAGTCTTTTCCTTTGGCACCCTCTTGCCTACTGCCGTGAGAGCCTTCTCGACAGTGGAAGAAATTACAGAATCCGGGAGGCCTGCCTTATGCAGTTTGCCAACCTGAGCATAGACACTGAGGCATTTGGTGTTCAAATGATTTTTTCACAGCCGAGCAAATGCACAAGAAAGCAATGCTCTCTTTCATGAGTTTCGAGTGGCCAGAGCTGAAATTTAAGAGGGCTTTCATGGACTGGGGCAATTACATCCAGCAGATGTAAGTGTCACCAAACACAATCTAAAGATGAAGGTAGTGGATAAAATTGTCTTCGGGGGTCTCGAAAGAGAAGTTCAGCTTTAGCCCTTGCTCCCTAAACAGAACATTCACAACATTGCGGTTAAAGTTGTCGCACTTAACAAGAACTAGGTAGTCAGGGCACAGAGCTGCTTTTTCAAGGCCCTGTAGACACCACCCAAGAAGATGTCGCCGAAAATAGGCCTCACGACCTGATGCAGACCCCCAAACATTGAGTGAATGTAAGTTGAATGAAGGTAACAGGTCAGGAACTCCGTGAAACCCTCAACCGAAACTCCACATCGAGTCATAAAAGCAAACTCCTCGGTTGCCTATAACCATGCTAATAAACTAACAACAAGAGAGACAGTGAAAGCTTTCCTAATCCAGAGAAATGGTGACAACTGCGTTAGCCAACCATTGCCTACTCTGCTCAAGAGTGGAGTAAATTTGTTGAAAAATGCCGTGCCTAACCCCCTGAAACCTATTACCAAAATGCATGTGCACGCACATGCGTTGACAACTCTTGCTTTTTTTTTTTTCTATTCTTGTGTGTAATAAATTTCCATTTGAAGTCTGAGCTCATCTTGTCTTTCTTTCATCTGTGTGCACATTTTTTCGTACTGTGGAGCTACATCATGATGTAATACAAACTCACCGAAGCTTGTGCTCCTCTAAGAAAAAGAAGTCAGCACAAGACTTCACTATGTGCCACTACAAAGAAATATCAGCAGCTTGGTAATATGCTATAACATAAAGACATACCTGTCACAATGCTGCAGAAAGCGTTTCTTCGAATGGCTCTCAACCACTTGTATGTGACACCCAGGGCATCCATAAAAAACTGCAGCAAACTGCTCACGATGGCCAGAAAACACAAAACTATGAGCACTCTCTGAAGGCTGACGATAGCTGGTGTGACACAGTCCTTCATTACTGCAAGAGAATATGAAATGGAGGTTAAAAAACAGGTGACCAGGTCTTATTTTTCCCAAGCACCTATGAAATTTTACAAATGGCCTGCTGTACTAACAAATTATAGTGCCTGGATTTATAATGCAGTCTTGAAGTAAACAATTTTTTTTTTTTCACATTCCTCTGGGGACTTTCATGAAATATGAAAACACTTCCCAATACTTTTATTGTATACCTAATCATCACGATGTGATCCAATATCAAAGCACCACACAAAGCGTTAAGACAAGTGGTGTTTCATTAGTGTATTTCCTGGCACCAGGCCATTCCACGCTTGACTGTTTTACACTATTTAAGAGTAAGCAGTTATTGCGAGCTGGTTTTCAATTACTGTTAGTATGACGGTTACACCCTATGACCTCATGCCCTCCAAAAAGCTCGTTTTAGGGGAACTGCAACTTTTTGAAGAAAAAAAAAAATACTGAAGATCCCCACCAGCTATGTAAAAATAACATAGCTGATTTAGGCATTTGGGTTCATGTTGTTCCAAGGGGGGGGGGGGGGGACAAATTAAAGGATATACACAAGGTAGCTCCAGAACTACTGGAAGTTCAGTCAACTTGAAAAGTGATGCAGGTAGTAAAATACAGATGGTGAGAAACCTGGTGAAATAATTCCACAATGTTGGAGTGATTGCACAATTTTGTAATTGCGGACAGAGCCACTAACACTGAATTCAATTCTGGGGTTTTACATGCCAAAACCACGATTTATGAGGCACACTGTAGCGGGGGACTCCGGATTAATTTTGTCCACCAGGGGATCTTTAACGTGCTGCACCCCAATGCACGGGACTCAGGCATTTTTGCATTTCGTCCCCATCAAAATGCGGCCACCGCAGCAGGGATTTGATCCCGCGACCACGTGCTTAGCAGCGCAACACCATAGCCGCTAAGCCACTGCGGCAGGTGACAGAGCCACTACAATGGCGCTGATATGTATACCAGCATAACGAACAAAATATTCACCCACCTACGTTATCAGGCAGTACACCACAGACAAGTTAATCCATTGTCTTCCTTGATTCCAGGAATTATTACAGTGGCCATTTAACATGGAGATTGCGGACAGCAGCAACCCAATGTAGCTATGTTACAAATATTTACCAGATGATAAAAATTAAAAGCTACAGATGCTTTGCAGCAAGCAGTTTGTGCAACTGAAACCAGATGGCAGCATCAGTCTGCTTCGCACCTGCATATATGCGAGGCCTTGTGCGAGGCTCAAATGCGTGGCAAGCAGTGGCCAAGCACAGTGTTTGTAGCAACAGTTGACAGCACGGCAGTGAAACAGTGCATTTATGAAAAACATAGCAAGCTAAAAAAAGAAAAGAATGTGCACCATCCCTCAGTGTAGAAGCATTGACTGGCTTATCAGGATGCACAGCCTGTTTTGTGAGCTAAGTACACACGCCTGTGCTGTAGCACCACTGCAAACCTTTTACGTGATATAAGGTGCCAGTGAGAAACCTAACCAAGCAGTGTAGGTTGGCTAACAACTTAAAAAAAGGACTTTGATCGTGCCATACGAATTGTGACGTGTCGTGGGATGCTACTTCTATGCTATCGCAGAAATGGACGTATGGCTTAAGCACCACTTTGTTGCCACATTTTGCAACTTGCACATGCGTTTTAAACACAATTCTGCACATAATACATCCATAACAAAATTATGTCAAGGAAGGGAAGAACAAGTGCCTATTACTACAGACGCCTCAGTAGCTGAAGAAATGTTAGAGTGGAGAGGTTGTATACTAGTGGTAATGAGACAATGGTGAGATGTAAGTGGATTGGCTAAACATTCGAATGTAAACAACAAAATCTAATGCAAGTTACAAGAACAAGCATCATAAACAGCGTTAATGTCAAAGAGGGAGAGAGAAATTTCTGCGCTGAGAGACCAAGAAGTCGTCGTGTGTGAGCTGCCATCTTATTTGGCATTGGGAATTGACAGTACAAAATGAGAGCAATCAAAACATTGAGCCTGCCAATTGTACAGCTTTCCTTTGCTCCACAGAAATCACTCAAACTGAAGTGCTGTAGTTTTCTATAACACTGCCTGAAGTTAAGTCATTATGGGGTGGAAGGCAAGTGAATACAGATAGTTACTCCCACTGACAGCCACTTTTTCTTTTCTTTTTTTTAATGCAGCTGCACCAGCAGCTGTGCTGATTACGTGTTATTTCACAGTCCATGCACAGACCGTTCCTAGAATACATCACACCTGACATCCACCTAATTTGACTTTGGTGCATTAAGTGAACTTCAACAACTCATTGCTTTAAATGGGTTTTCTTAGCTATAATCAAACCTCTTTTGCATCAAACAAACAAACAGGAACAAGGTTTCAAGGAACTAAGCTATCTGGTTGCATGGAAAACATGAAGCACATGCTGTGTTTACAGTCCCTTTAAGGTGCTAAATAAGACACACTTCAGTTTCTTTTGTTTCTTTAGTTCTTTGTCAATGCCACAATCAGCTTGAAGTTTTGGATGTGAACCCATCCCTCCTCATCCTGCCTGCTTCCAATGTGTGTGTGTAGGTTGCCAAAAACAAAACCAGCAGGGCAGAAAGTGTTGGACTTACCTTCGTTCCACCCATAATAGACATATGAAGGCAATCGTGACGGTCCGTTGACGAAGTGCCGGGGGAATTCCTCAAAGTAGCCAACATAGAAGAAATTCTGCACCCCCAGATACTTATGGCCACAGCCACCACCCTGCAGATAAAACCAGCGTGGGTGCACTAAAGCTGTGGAAAGTGTAGCAATGACAACAATGCTGAGAACAGCTGCCAATAAGTTCCGCTCGCGCTCCTTGAGGCGCCAGTGATGGGGCCGATGATGTCGTGCTGCTGCTCTCTCCAAAGGCATAGTGCACACAGTCTGCACTGTCAGCTGCGTTATGCCTAAGACACCATCCACATGCTTTGGTCACCACTAGCTGCTCCTGCACAGACCACAAGATGTGCATAAGAATAAATTACTCTTTCTGGGCATGCACTACATGCTCAATTGTATACAGCAAATCATTGACATGTAGTTGGAACACTAGCAGTTAATATATGAACTACACTTAGTTTTATGCAGGAACAGAAAGTAGGATTCATAAGGCCCACTTAAAGAACTTGAAATGGGTAGCTATATACATCTAAGAACAAACTTAAAATCAGAATGTCCTTGCTCTTCAATGTAACAAGACGCAATGGTTAAAGCACTGCCAGTACTACTACAGTACTAGGGAAACAGTACCAAAGGGAATGAAACCTTAAATATGGCAACAATAACAAGCTAAGTTGTCACAAAGAATTACTGCAAAATAAAGCAAGTAGAAGCAGCAGCAAATCAGAATGCTACGACATCAGGCTGAGAAAATTGCATGACATGAAAAGGGCTTAGTAAAGTAAAATAAACCAAATATAGTTAACAACAGGAGGCAGGTTCCGGTACAAGTAAAGCACACAGTGAGGAACAGCTGCATGCCGTGTACAAGAAAAAACAACAACAACAACAACAATGTAGTGGATCTCTGCTTCTCAAGTATTTTTGTTAATTGGCCAAGTTCACTAGAAAGCACTAAGAACCTTTCAATGTGTTTTATCATATTCAGTCAATTCTCGATGAAAGATTTCTCCTGAAGTTTTATCTTACAAACATTTTGCTTCACTTCATTTGCCTTTCATTCTTCAGTCACCCATGCTGTTTTTTTCCCTTTACCAGTTCCCAGTGATGGAAGCGGCACTTGGCCTTTTGGAGCAGCTTTAGGAACAGGAGAAATCAGAGTTCGGAGCAGAAATATGCGCTTTTAGAGCAGAAAAGTTTGCTGTTTGGAGCAAGGAACAATGCTTTGGAGCAGCAACTTCTGCTCTGGTGCCAAGTGGAAGCTCTGCATGCAGTTAAAGAAAAAAGATGCTGTATGAATTGGTCCTGAAAAATTGCATCCATCATGTATTATATTAAAAGTTTTTTTTCTTCAACTTGCGGCTCCATTTTTTAAATTAATGTATTAAAAAGATATTTAATCCTGAATTCACAGTTAAATCTGCATTTCAATGAAGTGTTAATTCCCTCCATACTGTCCCTGGCTCTGTTATCCATTTCATCTGCTAAACATTTCATTTGTTAAAGCATTTCATCTGTTACACTCATGTCACCAAGTGGAATATGTACAGCCACCCAATTCATTAATAATATGGCACGAGCGTTGTATCCTCGTCTATTAATAATATTGCGCCTGGATAAGCTTACACACTTTAATTAAAGCGCATGCTAGTCGCAGTGTATGGTACACGAGCAATCTGCTGGGAACTACTGTGAACTCGCCTAATGTATGCTTGTGTGCTTACTGGACAGAAAAGCGTAGGCACAAAGCTACAAACTATGAAAATTGTGCACGTCGCGCACTTCATGTCAACACGCGATGTACACCAGGCTGCGTGAAGGGCCAGGGGCAGGTGAATGCGAAGTGCCCCGGCCGTCACGACCATCATATTATTTTAAGTAGAGACTATTTTAATGAAGCACAGCACAGAGCAAAATTAGGCATTTTCCTTGTACCGCTGGTGTTGTAAAAAGCAATGAAATTGATTGTCACTGCAAAAGTTTTTTTTCTCTGCTTGGTTATTCAGAGCAGATGCGTGTCGGCGCAGGCGTGGCGCGCAATACCTGCGATGAACAATAATTTGGTGCAGCATGTAGCAGCATTTCCTTCACGGCACGGTTTGGCGCAATTGGCACAGCCACTTCCATCACTCAATTCTTTTTTATACAATCACTTGAGGTAGCTATACTCATTCTTCTTTGGCTGAATTACTTAAAGAGGCAGGTTTTAGAAACAAAAGAGCCCCCCTTGGCCTCTCAGACACTTGTGCCTTTAGCCATACCCCCGAAGACAATGAATGTAAATTGTCTTACAACTTCACTACAACAACAATGAATTCCCCTATCTAACTTTTAATTATTCACGTAATGGTAAACATTACATTTGTGAGATGAAAACTGATCAGCCTTCTGACATTTGGACACTGTAGAAGAACTCTGAAGTCTGTTTCACTTTCAAGATATCACTCAAAGCCACTGGTATAACACCAGCCAGCAGCTCTTAAGGGTTACACACAGAAAGTAACAAAGAGGAATGTTATGCTAGTTGCACAATGCACTCAATGTCCAATGGTAATTGACGATGATGATGATGAAGTGGTGCCTTTCCCTTTGTAACGGGCGGCCGTTACGGTGACGGCCGGGCAAAATGAAGCAAAAAAGAAAAAAAGGAAACGGCAATATGAAGCAAAACAAACTATACACAGGTGTGTTCCAGGAAGAGTGGCCGACTCAAAGCGCAGCTACACTGTCGTGGATACTTCCTCCCCGGTCTTCCACGGACGCTGTTGGCAACATCCTACATTGTTGTGTTGCTGTTCTCCACTGTTCAAGGCGTCGCTTAGTTCTGGACACTGCCGCAGCCTGCACCTCTCCCTCAGAGTCATCGAAGCCGAGCGCTACTGCTAGCGCTGTCCGAGATACAGACTCGCCAAGTTCGTCACACTGAAGCACCAGATGTTCGATTGTTCATCCGATTTCCCACATGAACGGCACAACACACACGTCACTGTTGTATCAAACGCACGTTGCTGCGTTAGAGTGCGCAGCGCCCCTGCTCTAGCCTGGAAAAGCAGGGCGCTCCCGACGCTATTGTCATATAGGCGGGTAGCTTTGATGGAGCTCTTGTGTTGACGGTAGAAAGACAGAGTCTCTTTTTGTGCCAAAGCCAGTTGCCACGCCACCTCCTCCACGTCCCGGACTCTTTGTTGCACTGCCTTGGCGTAGGCTCCGACCGATTCCGCGAGTATGGGGTCTCGTATGAGGCCATTCTTTTGCTTCAAATGGTGTACCCTCCGAGTCCACTGTGTGCGAAGACAGGTTGCCGACAAGTAGTCGAAGACTCTCCTCGCCCACCTGTCACGCTGCATATGTAATAGGCGGTTGTAGAAAGCCAGCTTGCTTGAGGCCTCGCGTGCAGCGAAACTAGACCAACCTAACTCGCCTTGCAAGGCCTCATTGGCAACCGTACCATGGCATACAACCGCTATTCGGCTGACTTCTTGCTGTCACCTCTCAAGCACATCCCGACCTTTCGCTGTGAGGCACACCACCGCGTTTCCAAATGTCAGAGCAGGAACATGAACCAGTTTCCACAGGTCTCTGATCATTACGAAGCGGTTACATCCCCATAGGCACCTGCGTCTCAATATGCACTGGGCTCTAAAGCAGTCTGTCCCACTTTCTTTTTGTGAAGCCCGTACAAGTCCTTGCCGTCGCACAAGTTTACTCCAAGGTACTTGACTGATGAGGAAATTTGTAGGATCTCTTCCCCCAATCGTAGCACCGTGCCTTCTACCAACTTCCCGGCCAACTGAACTACTGTGGTTTTCTGGGCGTTGAATCGAAGGCCAAGCTTCTTCATTTCATTTGCACATACGTCCAGTAGGCTCTGCATGTCGCGAGGAATCTCTGCCACCAGCAGGAGGTCGTCTGCGTATGCCAGGCCTGGGATCCGGCGGTTGTCGTCAATCCCGCTGGTCATGTACCGCAGACCAAATCCCAGGCCAGATTGCAGGAGGGCTCTCTCAACGCCCGACACGTACAGTAAGTATATGAGCGGTGAAAGGACACAACCTTGACGTAGTCCTCTGTTCACCCTGATCCTCCCAGTTTCAATTGTGCCGAATTTGGCGGCCACCTCGTTTTCGGAGTATAACCGTCGTATTGTGCATAACAGTTTCGCAGGGAGGCCCAAAACAGCGAGGCGCTCAAAGAGGCCAGAGTGAGGCACACTATCGTAGGCCTTTTCTACGTCCAGCGCACAGCAGATCAAGGACCCGGTCTTCCTTCCTTGCTATTTCAGCACACTGGGCTATGACGAAGATACTGTCCTCCTAACGCCGTCCTCGTCTGAAACCGTTCTGTAGCTCCGTGAGACGACGCTCAGATTCTGCCCAGCCTTCAATCCATCCCTTCAAAGCTTGTACAAATACTATATAGAGGACGCTTGTTACCGTTATGGGTCGGTAATCTTGGAGCTTATCTGCTTTCCCTCCGCATTTCAGGATGAGGGACACTCTGCCCTGGCGCCAGTCGCTAGGTATTGTTATTCCATTGAGGATTCCCGTGAATAAATCGGCCAGCTGTTTCCTTGAGTTGGGGCCAAGGCTTTTCACGAGGCGGGCCGAGATGCCGTCCTGACCAGACGCTGTTTGCGTGCGGACGCGCGATATTGCCCGATCAATGGTGCAAGGCGTAAACTCCCACCTTAGTCCCCCGCTATCCTCATCTTGGTCCACCTGTCCTGAGTGCACTGTTGTACATGGAGGTTCCATTCTGTTCGACCTGTAAAGCCTCTCAAGATGTTGCGTCACGCATTCCTTGAGGTCTGCGATGGGCTGACCTGTTTCATCTGTTATCTGCACAGAGGACCGATTTTGTCTGTCCAGGGACTTGACATATCGCCAGAAACTCTGCGCAGTTGATTTGCCCTCAGCCCGAAGGCTCTGCATTTGGCGTATGTTCGCCTCCGCAAGTTTAGCCTGCACCATCGCCTGCATTGTCCGCTTGAGCTGTAGGTAGAGTTTCCAGGTAATTTCAGAGAACTCTGCCTCCCTGGCTTTCAGCGCTTGTTGATGCTCTTGGTTTGTCAGGCGTCTCGCACGCCACGCCTCCTCTTTGTCCCCCCCCCCCCATCCGTTTCTTCTCCGTGCTTTCCGACCATGCACCATGTGGCGTAGCATGATCCCACTGAGCACTGACACGTAATCCTCGTACGACTTTGCCGCGCTCCACTCTCCACTCAGCTCAAACTCCGTGGCCACCTGTTCAACGGACCTGTTTGGTAGGAACTTTTCGCATTTGGGGTGTCCCGACTATTCCACTGCTTTGCGCTGAGACCGGCTAAAGTCTATGCGTAGGCGATTGTGGTCTCTTCCCAGGCTGTGTATACCTTCCTCGTCGATGTCCAAGCATTGCATTAGCCCGCAGAGCTGGGGGGACACTAAGGCATAATCGATGCATGTCACGCTGCCACGGGCGCACCATGTATACTGTTCATGACAGCGTGGACCCAGGTTGGCAATTTGGACTTCAAGGCGCTCCGCAAGACGCCTAAGATGGTCGCCATTTGCATCTGTATACCCGTCCAACTCTGAGAGGTGGCCATTGAAGTCACCTACTATAAGGATCTCCTTGCCATTTGCCATTCGCCTGATGTCCCCACATAGGCATTCCACCAACTGACTGTTGGCTTCGCTGTGTACATTATGCACCGAAAAATACACTACACAGATTGCTGTCAGCACCCCAAGCAGCTCTCCAGTTATCCACATATGCTCGGTGTAGTTTCCCATGTCACGTTGCCAGCTCAGAGCTCGCCTCCACAGGACTCCGACTCCTCCGCCTTTTCGGCTTCTGCTGTCTCTGTATGTGCCCGCCCAGCACCACTCTGCGTGTACGGGAGGCTCGTCTAAGTCTCTGAAATGAGTCTCCGCCACCGCATACAGCGAGATCTGTTCTGCACTCAGCATACGATAAAGCTCCTCTCACTTGGCCTCGTGGCGAGCTCCGTTCATATTTAGGAAACCGACTTTGAAATCGACCCTCCGCTTTTTTTTCCGACGCCTGTGTCTCTTCTGCCCAGTTTTTACTGTTGTTGCAGAGGCCTCTGGATGGACATATGGTGGTGGACCCAGTCGCCTACCATGCGGAATAGGTCGATGCCTGGGTAGAGGTTCAGCATTTGCCTCAATGGACCGTATCGGTAGCCCCAGTGTTGGGTTCCGGCTGCCGGTGGGTAAGCGGAGTTGGCCTGTATACCCGTGTACATTGGTGCGGGAAAAAACTGTGTGATGAGTTCTCGTACCTGTCGCGGGGGTGGGGGCTGCTCGGGAGCTGGGATGCCGGCCTGTGTGGTGGTTCTCCCGTCTCCAGTCTAGTTCGATGTCATTTCCACTAATGTAGTGCTGGCTGTCGAAGAGGCCATCAGTCGCTCTTGGCGCCATGCCTTGTCTTGCATGCTTCGCCTCCGACTGCACCTTTGACCCCTTTTCGTGGCCCCTAAAAAAGAATGGATTAGCTCTGTCACTTCTGTGGCTACTTTTTGGCTGGTCTTGGCGAGATAGTGGATACCGTCTTGAGCCAGCCGGCCTTCTCCCTGCACTGCATCCGACAGGTCTAGAAATTTTGCTGACTCACTCGTGCTTGTGCTTCTTTGCCCCGCGACGTAGTTTCGGGGACGGAGCATATCACTAGTTCCACCGCGTATGGGATTATCCGCTCGCGCTCCATCTGGGCCACCTCCGCTGGTTCAGCGCTCTTGTTAGCATCACTCACGCCCGCATGTAGAATCACTAGTATCTCACTCTTGCCTGCCTCGTCGCAGTAGCGCTGTAGTAGATGCTGAGCCGTGGCGATCGTTGCCCCCCTTCGGAACCGGGTTTCCACGCTGAGTTCACCTTTCATCTGTTGACGTAGCGCCTTTGCGATGCGTGCTGCGTTCCCGTCTCCACAAACCAGGATTTCCTTTGCGGGGGTATGATAGTTCTGTTTCTTACGAGGCTTCTTCATGTTTGCGTTCGACTTAACACTGCAATTTGCAGCATCCTGCTTGACCTCGTTTCCGGAGTCTTGGGTATCCCGCCGGGAGGAGTCTTGGTCCTGGCCCACGGCTTGGCTATGTAAAGGGCCATCGAGGCACTGTTGGTCACCCACTGCTTGCCCCTGCTCACACTTGGCCTTCAGCCGAGCAAGTTGCTCCTGGAGACTGTGCACCAGATCTCGCAGGGCGGCAATCTCCGCATGGGTATCTTCGCGTTCAGCCTGCCGCTGTTGGTCGCGTTCCGTCTGGCTCTGATCAGAGCGCGCTTTTTGCTGCGTAAGGTCCTCTTGAAGGCGTTGCGTCTGCTCGCGGAGCCCAGCAGCATCCGTCAGTGCATCATCGATTTCGGCCCTCAGTGCCACCCGTTGTGTGCACAAACTGCGCACAAACTGCGTCGACAAGTCTGCCTCCTGTTGTGTTTTGAAGTCTGTTTCATCCAGATAGGCCCACCTGGAGCACTCGTCGCACCGAACCTGTATTTCATCCATTGTTTGCCGGCGCTTCTTGCTTCTCGCCATGTCATGAAGCTGGTGCCACCTCTCGCCGACTGTCGGAACTACCGGAGAGATTGAAGCCCGGTGTATTAGGCCTAGTTTTCACGGTGGACGACAATCCAACACCAGGTTGTGGACATGCTGTACCACTCGCCTGTCACTTCACGTCGGCTATCCTTCCGGGTGCATCACTGACCGGCTACGCAAGCAACTAAAACGGCGGAAGAAACAGGATAACAGGCAGTGGCTGAAAGCTCACCAAAGCCCCTCCATGCGGTTCACCAGCGATTTGCAAAATAGTGAGCGCCACCTGGTGTTTTCTAACCACATACACTTGTTCACAGACTGCATTTCTCCCTCTGAGTCTCCCCCCCATCACCTTCCAGCGAGAAAGTGTGAGCACAAAAGCTTTTCAAAATTACAGTGAAAATTGCAGGTCCTCATAGTTGCCCCACGGCCACAGGCTTTGGCTGAGTAGAGGCGTGTGCAGAGTTCGCTGATGGTAAAGGGGAAGATGTTGAATGGGAACAATAGTTTGTTCTGCTGGTCGAGGTTACATGGTTAGAAATACCGTTGCTTGCGCAAACGCAGCAACACTTTTGCAAATGGTCAATTCATTATCATACTTGTTCCTTAAAGTATGTGTGTCGATTCAACATTTTAACAGCTTAACAGTTGATTAAAGCATATGCTTCGATCTGAATCTTAAATGAACATGTCACATAGTAATGGTGTACATTCAAACCTTTGAACTGTGAAATGTCACAGACAGGTAACTTGCACAAGCTGCACGTGCTATCAAACCTTTAGTGTTGATATACAAACCACCTGAAGAAGCCTGAAGGTGAGCACGGAGGAAGACTAGTCAGATTTGAGCAATGCAAAGGCATCTATGAATTAGTTCTTTGCAAAAAAGTGTGACGCTTGGTTTTCAGTCTAAGTGTTACATCAATAATCTAAGGAAATAGTCAGGACATTATTAAGCATGACTGAAGCTGCATTTTTGCGATCCTTTGAGAAACATTATGGAGAAGCAGAAGCCATTGCAGCTTGCACAGAACAGTGTATTGCGGGCTATCTACCCTGACAAACTTTACTTTCGAGTTCACAATGTCGCGCGGGAATTGTATTTTGCGGTCCATGTGGTACAGCAGTGCATATAGTACCAGTATTGCTCAGATTCGACCAACACAAACGGAAAACTGCTGTAGTCTACGACCACTGTGTCTAAAAAAGCGAGCTGCGCATGCCGCGAGGGTTGACGTTGTCGCCCGTTTGAGGAGCACTCCTGCCTCTGTTGTGTCGTTTGCCATGAAGAAAATTAATCAACTAGCGCAAAAGCAGTGGCAGCAGGCTCCGAAGCTAAACGGCAACGCAAGTCTACTTGGCACATCAAACTCACTTTCTCGGTTGCATATGTCTAAATGCCAACGGGTCATTTCTGAAACCAAGGAAGTGCGAGTGACAAATGTGCTTATACAGACTACACTGCAAAATGCTATCACCGCGCAAGGTCAGCGCGCTAACTCGCTAACGGTAAACCCGAATTAATTTTCAAGGTTGTCAATTAAACACGCAATTCACTGTACACAGTTACACACACAGGCTCGCCTCAATCGGCGGGCGACTTCACAGACGCATCCATTGCTATCACACATCGCAAAATGCAGGATTACATATGACCTTGGCGTATAGCTCATCACAAAAAAATACCAGCATGAAGTTGTGGTCACCTCCTGCGTATCTAAACGACGAACACGGAAATATATTAAACACAATATGCCTACATTTTCTTGCAGTCCTAAGCTGGAAGCGGTGATGCGTGCAGATGAACTTCGGTGTTGTAAGCAATGGCTTGAAGACTATTCTGCACTCAGCTGCAACATTGAAGATGCGATTGTCGCAGACTAAATGAACATCATGAACACAATTTACGTAAAAGCCGCCCTCAAACAAAAACTGGCATGATCTAGAAAATATCAACCAAGTACTGCAGTATTAAACTACAGAACCAATAAGTGGCACATAGATCAACAAGCTAGCGCTTCGTGCTAGCATTGGCAAGACGTTGACTTGCAGCCAGATTTTATTCGCCCATTTTATTCTCAAAAAAATAAAAACATTGTTACAATTTCGCATAATAAAACATGCTCAAATGCAGTAGTCGTCATAGCATCAGTTTGAATATTTCAAGTTGTATGTTGGGTTTTATTGTTGAGCTATATTTTGTTCGGCCTTGACTGCGAGCCACTGCGATCGACACCACGCAACGCCGCCATGGATGCCGCCAGCACCTTTTTGTGTTGAGGCCGTAGCGCCATATTACGCTCGTTAGTTACTGCGGGGGCCGTTTGTGGGGCCGTTCTCGCACATTAAAATGTCTAAAAGACACAGAATAGATGTAGGAGATTCTCCTGTAACCAAGAAAAGGTTTGTACGAGTTTTCTGGCTCGTCTTTTGCTTGATTGGTGGCATGTTGAAACGATATCGTTCGTTGTTTATTAGGCCTATTTTCTGCTTCGTATGTTGAAACTAATCTCTGCTTCTATGTCAGGAAATATTATGGTCAGCGATCATCAATGTCGTGTTGATACTAGCCAATGCAATAATGCAGCCAGTTCGTTTCACTTGTCTGTTGATTGTCTTGCCACTAATTACGCACGCTGCTCTTGCGACGCGCTTTCCTGTCGGTGTCTCCTGTTTAATTTAAACAAGTGCGTTTGTCTTTTCGCACGTGGTACGAGAGCGTAAGCTTTTATATTAACGTCTCTCCTTGTCTTGTACTTTAAGTGGTCGTAAAACAGTGAACGTATCCTGTGTTTTGCTACGCACTTGGCTGTGCAAGACTGCTGCAGCGCGGTGGGATGCCGGTCGGCAAGCCTGCAGTGCTTCATTAAAAACTTTAGGTTTTTCTTTATAAACTGTCATAGTGGAATATAGTCATTGCTAGCATCGTCTCTACTGGCGTAATTAAAGTGGACGTCTTTTGGGTCAAGCAATCTTGAAACTTAGGAGAACTACAGGCAAGTTTCTGATGCCGGTCTTTTTTGTTGTGTAGCATGGTTTGTAAGACAGTTCATATTTCACTATTGTCGTATAATTTCTGCATCTGTTCAGTGATAGGCGCCTTTTAGAACAGGTAATTTCACCTCTTTTCCATGTGCAGCGTTCGTATTGACTATGGAGTTTTACGTCTCGATGTGGGGTACGATTTACGCTGCAGCGGAGGGCTTCGGAATAATTTTCGCCACTTGGAGTTGCCTGAACCGAAACTTATGCATACTGCTTCACGTTTTGACAATGATGTAGCTTGCATGGCGGCTGATTGTAAATTGAGGTAGTCGACTTATTCATTCATTCACAGCTGTGCCTCACTTTGGCATGGGGTGTATAATTGGCCATTCAGAAGTTGTGGGCTTGCAAGAATAAGCGCGCAGCGTCGTTCTGTGGACTACTTATTTAGTCTCTCAAGTTTGCGAGGTTTTCCCATTTTTTAAAACCTGTCATCTGCAATATCCCAAAAAGGACTGAGTATTAATAGATAAAATAGCGCACACTCGATTCCGTGTAGACTAGGCTCATGCTCTATGTTAATGCTTAAATTAACCCTATTGATATTGCATACTGCCCTTTGTGCTCAGGCTCTGTCACATGGGTACTTTTGGTCGTACTAGAGCCATTGGAAACTGAGCTTTGTATGTTGAGTGCTGCTACACAATTATTTGCCTTCTGCATTACTTTTACCCTATAACAAACATTACTGAATTATAGTGTACTGCTTCAGACAGATTCAGCGTTGCTTGGTATGCAGGTGGTGAGCTGTTGCAATGAATGTCTGTGTAGCATCATAATGCTTTAACTGGAGAAGCCTAGCTTGGGTTGAGTTCACTCGGTTTAAATGGTCCTCTAGACAATTAAGCAGCTCTTAACCCCATAAATAGGTATTTATATAAGAGGAGATTGCACCGAATTTAGCTTTATAATTATCACATCCTTTCGACCAAAGGACCAAGTCTCATTTTATTGGTTGCAGTGGGTATATGATACAACCAGCATATTACACAGAACACCACCTCATAATGATTGTTCTGAGACCCTGCACATGAATAACATAAAAATAACAGCAGTAGAATAAAGAATAATGCTGATGTTACATGTAATAAATCATACCAGCTAATTCACAAATAGGTTATCTGTACATTCAACATATTGTACAATTCTTTGCAAATTCACAAAGAACTTATTGTGAAAGAAAAGGCTGCAAATGATGGCAGACTTGAGTCCCACAAGTAAGCAATCTCGCTGTTTAATTGCTGTGTACACCGTTCATTTCTCTATAATTAGTGCGAGCTCCTCAGAGTGCATTTTTGAAAAGCAAATCTTGTGGGATTAGTGTAAATCCTGCAAGAATTGCCCCTGCAAGATTTTTTTATGTATTTAGCATACCTTACAGGTTGGGGCATATGTGAGGGTGCCATATGTAGAAGTAGGGGTACAAAAAAGTGCTAACTATGCAAGTATACAATTTAAATACAGTGTAACAATGACAGTAATAACTAATTTCAAAAATGAGACAATCACTCAAAAAATATAGATCAATTTGTGGAACTGCGTAATGAAGCGATGCTGCGACAAGATGAGTGATGCAAGGCTGAATGGCTGAAAGTTTCGCTATGGGGGACAAACAAAAAGAACAAGACGAACTGTCCTGTGTTGTTCTCCTTGATCTTTTTTTTTTTTCACTCTTTGTAGGGCGCAAAAGCTGGAAAAAGTTTTGTAGGACACCATTTTTGTTTCATGGAAGGAGAGGTCTCACTCCTTGTTTATGTTTAGACTTCTCATTTCTGTATGTGTTTAGTCACGATGGAAAGCCAGCTCCTGCTGAAGTAAGGTAGCAAAGAATGTAGCGTACTGCTGCATTAAGTATTTTTTTGGTGGGTGTGTTACTGCAGAGTGCAGGAACATGTTTACTTAGGTTCCTAAAGCATATTTGAGCAGTCATCACAGTTTTAATGTGATCGATATAAGTTAATGAGCTGCTCTTGTATGTGTTCCTAACTGCTCTATTGATATTGTTTGAGCTGACTGGTGCTGGTGTGATATTTAAAAGGTGGTGGTGGTTATTTGGAGGAGAAACGTTTGAAATGTGCCTAATTTCTGCTGCTCAAGCAGAGATTGGGCTGAAATAAAGTGGCCTGACTGAAGACTACCAGCTTCTGCATTGCCCGGAAGTCGTTTTATCTGTATGCATTCTCTCGGGGAGAAAAAAACTTTTCACTGCATGTTTGCAAAAGATTTTGAGGTATTCACGTGCATTCTTTCTGCACATTGCTCACGTCTCATTGCTTTGTACACATTACCTTGCCTAATTCATACCAAGACAAGAGAGGTCACAATTGCTCAAGTGTGAGTGAACAAGGGCAGCCTCAGCCCTGGAGCCAGCGTTTTGACACTGAAACTTGTGCCAGCGTTGTTGCCTTTGTGAAGAGAAGTTCGTTTTGTTGTAAAATTGGCTCTAGGCTGTGGCTTTGTCTTCTCACCCACTGTTGATCAAAGTGCATAGCTGCTGTCATCTTTGAGCTTGTTACCATGTTGTGATAACTTACCTTCTGATCCTTTTTTTCTTGGGGGGGGGGGGGGAAGTTAAGGCATTTGAAAAGTGCTGTTCTTACTCTTACCTTCTGTGTAAAATTGTGAATTCATTAGTATGACAGTGCTTTTGAGCCAAAGCTAAGAGGTCATAGGTCATGTTAATGGTGTTACTAGTGTGACATTTTGGCCTGGAAACACTCTTGAAGAACAACTCTGATGATTTTTTCACCATGTTAGAGAAGTGGTCACTTTAGACTTATGTGCACCACCTGTCACACAAAATAGTTCAATTTGTCTAACACGAAGAATTTTAAATAAAAGGCACTACTTTGAAAATGAAACTTGACTGGGTGGCCCGGGAAGCCCTCCATGATGCCAGGTGTAGCATTAGAGAAGGCACGCTCTGGGGACAGCAGCATTGATGTGACATCTTGGGACGTGTTCTGTTGCAACAGATTTGATAATGAAAGAACACTTAAACAGATAGCTTTCTGCAGGTGACATTGCTGCCAAAACCTTTATGCTAACAGTTAAATTGAACACAGTAGCTCATGGAAATATGTCCTGCCCATGTTATTTGAAGATGTCTTCACACTATGTTGGCAGTAGTGCTGCTGCTCCCATGGTGATACTGTGAGTATAGTGTGGCCAGGGGTAATTATGCGTATGATATACCCCGATCAGGAGTGCTCTAATTTTAGGAAAGTGCGCAACCCACAGTTGTTTTGCTTGGTGCACATGATGAAAGTGTGCGCACAATGTGCAATACAAGTTTAGTCTAGAACACAAGCCTAAAGAAATTGGAGTCGCCTGTTAATAGATGCACCATGTTAGCATCTATGCATCGCTCTATGAAAAAATCACGAACTGTGACATTCTTTTTCTTTGTAGAACATCTGGCAATTCTTAGGACTGCAGCACTATGAAATACGTCCTTGCAATTCTCGCACGTCCACAACCTATTGAGGGCTTTGGTTTAAATGTCCCTCAACATAGTTGCTACACTGGGTTCAGAGGATAATCAATAATCCGACTTCCCTGGACAGTAAACATTGTTATACTATGTGTGTTATGCATGCACATACGCAAACTGCAATATGGTAAGCAGTCGGAAGGCTATCCAATCATTCATACATATATGTAAAACCATGAACAAAGAGAGAGAGCAAGGAGGGGAAAGGCAGGGAGGTCAACCAGACGAGCATTCGGTTTGCTACCCTACACTAGGGGTAAGGAAAAGGGGACCATGAACAAAAATTTGGATACATCATATGGTGTCAAAAAACATTTTGTGAACTAGATGTTCAGCCTGAAATTTAGTGGCACAATGTGAGTCTTTGTGGGCTTGACCAACAATGGGTGAATGCCCCAGTTCCAGGCTACACTGTTGTGATGCAATAAAATTTAATTTAATTGACAATGCATGATTGTCATAACACCGAGGCAAAAGGCAACAGTGTCACCTGACTAGGTGCCTAGCACCTTGTGACAGAATCAGTGCAGAAACAATGGTTACATCCGCATTTAACAAGACATACTTTTTATACATTTAAGTATAATTATGTATAAACTTCAAATATATTTAACATTGAAGACACATTTTATACTAAATACAACTTGAAACATAACAAATGGAGTTCACCATTTTCATCAAAAATGCCTGAAAAAAAAAAAGCATGACAAGAAACACACACTAGAAGTGTGCACCACCTTCGGATCACCTGAAAGCTTGGGCATAGGCAGCCTGACGTCATGACTCAGGGCTGGGTTTGGGTGGCGATTAGTGACGCCAACTGCTACTGCACTGCCTCTGGAGGACGAAGAAAACAAGAGCCGATAGAATGCGCTCTCGTTCTGCACCAGGCTGTTTGCCGCATCCACTGCTCTACCTTCCCCCCAAAATGTTCGGACAGTGACATGCCTCGTCAGCTGCCACCGTATTGTCTTCCTACAGTATTTTTTTGGGATAGGCCGGGCTATGTAGAGCGCCCAACTCGAGCCCAAAACGTGAGTGTTATCGACCTTTTACAATGAGCAGTTTGTGCCCTGCACAGTAAGAGGCGCCACATGTTCGCCGCAATTGAACGCCTTCTACATCCGGAGGAAGAGAGAGAATAAACTTCATTTGAAAAACAAGTCGGAAATTCTTCCTCAATGAGTGGGGCCCTCAGTCCAGGGCTCCATTGCCATGCGTGACTTCGCGAGCCCGCTGGATCAGCCGTTGCTGTTCCTGCCGGCTTGAGCTGAGCAGTGCAGACTCCCCAAGAGGAAAGGGTAGGGTTGGGTATAGGAGGAACACCTGAAGGGTTAGGGCATTCCCATGTAGAATGGTAAACCGTGTGTTTGGCCCCATAGTACAGACAGTAGGAAGGGTGTAGGGTGGGATGAAAGAGATGTAGCATGTGGAGACAAAGAAATGAATTGGTCTGCAGTAGCCGCCAAGAAGCAGCATCTGCCCTATTAAGTAAAGGATGAGGAGGGGGATAGCTATGGCCGCCCTGTCAGAGCAAGCAGGCATTAGCTCCCAATGGTTGCTCCAGCAATGTTCTGCCCAGAGGCCGGGGATTGCTAAATACTATTTATTTTAATGTGGAAGAGTAGAAGGAAGGTGTGGGGATGAGACTGTGCGAGCTTCATCCACCTCAGCTGCACAAGGAGTGCCCGTGTTTATGACCATTCGTAATGCATGCCTTTCGGCAAAGCGAGCGCAGCAAACTCGACTAATAGTGCTGGATAGCCAATTGCTAGCAATAACTGGCAACCGATTGCTGGAAATAACTCCCAGGTGTAACAATATAGCGTTACGCCCACTGCTGGCACTACATATCGCAAAATGTTAAAGTTAGATAAGCATGCAAGTCAGTGCTATGCCCTCCCTATGCAAGCGCGACTGATTTACTGCAGCAATTTCACTTTCCATAACAGTGATGCAAGTAATTGGAAAACCATTCCCAAGTTGGCCGAATAGAATAACGTGGTTGGAACTATCCACCGTGATGGGAGCAGTTCACAAGCAGGAAATTTCTGCACACACACACACTCCTATTCCAGAGCTAAGTCTTCGCCCATACAGCTAACGACAGGTGCAATGCTGAAACAGCCTTGCGAATCTATTGCTTTAAAGACTAGAATATAAAGGGTGAAAGCAAACATCAGGCTGCTACATTCGTCGCCTTCAGCCAATAAGCTTGCACATAAGACTGCAATTCAGACGAAACGGACGATTAAAAGGTACACTTACACTGCCTCTGCGGCTTTAACCTGTGTTGCCTTGTTTGAAGCTTGTTTGAAGCCCTAGTCATTAGACAAGCTGTTGTATCTCCATAACAAGTTGTGTGTTTTGTGTGTATTGTGGGCTTTTATGGTTAATTAGCTTCAATGTAGCAAATAAAATGTCATTTAACCTAAAAAGATTACTTGGTCACTGCAACAAATCCTTTGACAGTGGCAGTTTGGGTCAGGCTCAAATTTTTTATGCCTGGTGGGCTGGGCCGAGCTTTTGACACAAGCAGTGGGCTGGGCTTGGACTCAGAAATGCGGCCCATGCACAGCTCTAATACACACATAGATGCATCTGTACACACAAAAATTTTAAAAGTTTACCCTTGTACTAATACAGAACATATCAATTAAAAAAAAAAAAAAGCACGCTTTTGCATTCTGAAATATGCAAGTTTTGCTTGTGGTGGTGTATGTGCTTGTTAATTCTCAAGTATAAATTTTGTATTTTTAAAGTACAGTTTTTGTACGTCATACCCAACAATGGTAGATAAGTTTTCTGTTTGCGGAGAACAGTTAACTACAAATACAGAATTAACTAGCTAAGGTAGCCTGTGCATTGCATGATTGTGCGCTTCACGTGTTCATGCTTCATCCAATTTGGCTATATTCTGCCAAAAGTTTTTTTTTTTTTTTTACCTTATGACTTAGGGTTTTATATATGTACAACTCTCTCCTGTATTTTCAGTTGTTAGCATATCATGGCCATTGCTTCTTATGTTGATAGAGAGATTCAGGTGTGCTCAGAAAGACATGTTCATGACGAGGCAGCTGCAGACACTTTTGGTTTATGCTTTGCGAATTGATCACTATAAGCCACCAATTCCATCGTGCTGTCATGGCATATGTGCATTTTTTTTTTTCCGTCATGCTGGACCTTCTCGGAGCTATCACTTAAATCAGTCTGTATAAGAAATCAGTTTGTCTATACAGTCCGTTTAGTGAATTCTTGGGTAATCTTGGTCGTAGAAGTTTCCATGCAAAGACAAAGACTCTTGTGGCTGGATTGGAAACGAAGTCGCTCTACTTACCGACGTGGATCTACTTCTTTAGGTGTAAAGACCCACAGAAATCTAGCTGTCTACATTGTTACACCAAGCAGGCACCGGTGACTGCCACCATATAGCTTTGTTAGACCTCGCCATGAGTTCTTTGGCATGTTCTCAAGACAATGATGAGTTGGTGCACCTTGGCAGTGAGTTTTGTCACCACATAGTCTACACTGCCGGAAATAAACAATATCATTTGCAGCAGGTCATTGCCGTTTACTGATCACGACCAGCTCCAATACATCCGCAGGAAGGCGGGCTCTGCATGTATAATGAAGCTGCAGCACATCCTTAGATCTGTCTTGAAACAGGCAGGCATTTAAAGACACGCTCCTCAGTTATGATTTGAAGTCTTGAAGCATGGCTAAAGGCTGTAGGCTCTTTACCAGCTGCTGCTTGGAAAATGCACAGATGAAATATGATACCCAGGAAAAGTGGTAGCAATGTCGGGTGCAAGCATTGCGTAAATAAGAACCATGTTTGCTGCTTGTGTCAATAAATCTGGAATGAGCCTGTGAACCAATGTGACTAAGTTTATTTTTGCTTTTTGTGCCATTTTTGCAGAGATCGGGACTTTGACAAAGACTATGATCGAGATGACCGGAGCAAAGAGAAAATGGATAACTGCCATAATATGCAGTCAGTGCCAGTGGTAAGTTTTGTGGATTATTCATTTTTGCTGTGTTTGTTGCTTTTTTTTTTCTTGGGAAGGTAGGTGTTGTCGCTGTTTCTGGAAGCTGTCGACAATGAAACAACTGCTAGTACACACAGTTGATCATTATTACATAGTATGTAATTTGGAAAGCATTAAAACAGTGAATTGCTCCTCAGTTCATGCCTTATTTTAAACTCATCTTGCAGGCTTCAAGCAGTATTGCCATGTACGGCCTGTTGACTGTGCCTCCAGAAGCAGAACGTGTGCTTTACATGCATACTTTTTAACGCGATAGCATTAAAGGCCCCATGTCGCAGAAAATCCGGTGTCGCCGTGGGTGTGCTGGCGTCGTTAGCGGGAATAATCATCCCAAACCATCCGGTGACAAAAAACCGTGCAGGCCCTCCGTGTGGTGCAAAGCGTTAGTGAACAAAATTGAATTTCTCGAAGTAAAATCTATCAGAAAAATCGTTAAGTATGACTTAACCACAACCTACAGACGTGATAGTTTCGGATTGTAATTTGAATATACGAAAAAACATAAGTTGCCAGGAAGCCTGATAAGCAGCCAGGGATCTTTGAATGCTATCGCGTTCCACTCTTAAAGGCGAAGCTTAAAGGGACAATAAAGAGAAACAGGAAGTTCAGCTGGAATAAAAGAGGGACCTTCAGGAATGTATGCAGTTTTTGTTGGGTGCAAAAATATGAGTTATTAGCGGAGAAATTCGTAAACAAAGACCAAATATCTCTTCCTCAATTTCTCTCACCCCAGATTTGACGCTGAAGCAGTGTCATCACAGATTTCATTGCTCTCAGCGAATCAGAGGGTGCCATGATACATCACCGCTTGCGTAAAGGGCATCATGGCTGCATGGCCGCTGTGTTTGCGTTCGCCGCGATGGATACCGTTGCTGCCGCTGAACCTTGCAACGAAGAGCTCGCCAGGGAAGCAGGACTGTATTTCAGCGATATTCAGTGAAACGGAGCGCGAAATTATCCTCTTTGCTCAAGCGGTAGGTGTTTCCGCGTGCGATGGCGGTCAGCTACTGGCCGCGCCGGCGGAGAGCAGAGCCTTGTTATCATCGACGGGTCGGGGCGTCCGGTCCGCCAGGCGACAATGCTCCTGACAGAACAAGCGTAGAAAGCTGCGCGCGTACTCGGTATGGGTTTTTCGTGGCTTTATTTGATGACATTCAGCACTCGCCGAGCCGCCAGTTTGCTGCTGCAGGGGCATCGGTAGGGGGTTTGATGAAAGCCGCATTGAGGGAACAGCTGCTCGAGAAAGGGCTGGCCTTTGGGGAACGCCAAGATGCTTCCCGAGGGCAGGATTATATACATAATCCCAGGGCGAGAAAGCAGAGAGCACACCATCGGTTTCTCTGGCTCTTTTGCCATTTTATCATCGGCAGAGCACTGAGCCATTGCGAACGCCGGGGCTCATCGCGCGGCACCACATGAAATGACACAATCGGGTCAACACTGCCGCTGTCCCTGAGCAAGCGCCCTTGGGCCGTTTATACAGCCCTCAACACTACACACACAAGGCATTTTCTGGCTGTTTCCCGCGAAGTCAACGTTTTTCGAGCTACGCAACACGCAACCAAACACTGCAACACTGTAGGTGCACGCGATGATGCATGGAGCAAAAACGAAACTACGAAACTATCTCGACCGGATGTAGCGCCATGACATTTTTTCTTATTTAATTTTGCGCTTGTACTTCCTCGCTTGAAACGGTTTAAAAAGTTGGCAAATGCTGTTTATGTAGGTTTAAGGTGTATTTCATTTTGTGTTTTATTAACAGCAATAAATCGCTCTCGACCAATCGCGACCGGGCTGCGTTTGTGATCTGTGATGTCACGAACGTGTAGTGCGGGAAATACGAAAGGGTGTCAGCACCTATCCTTCAGTTTTTTCGCTTTTTTCTCGCTTATTGAACCTCTGTTTGCAGTAAGAATGGTATGACTGTGATCATGAGCCTTGGAGGCAATGGTAGTATTGCTGCCAATTTTTTATAACCACCAACCACTCATTTGTGCCCGTGCTGCTGCTGGTACGGAGTGTGGTGGTTGTGTGTTGATGTGCAGCCACCACCTGCTCAGAGTAATAATTGCACAGAGTATTCGTACCTGCATGTCCTTTTTTTTTTTCTTGAAACTATAGGTACCATGCATGCTGTGCAAGTTCACTAGCTTTGAGTGGCATGGTGTGTAATAATAGTAACTGAGTGCAAGGGCTAGGCACGGCTGTACAGGAAGGAGGGTTGTTAGACGGAAGCAAGCAAACGAGGCATAAAAAGCAATTATTATGTAAATATGCAGTGGCTGAGGAAAGCGTTGCTGGTGCAATGGCTGGGCAATAATTTCGCATAGCGTTGTCTTGTTACACAACAATTTTGGCAATTTAACTTCCCATATAACATTATATGTGGAGATAATTTTGGTTTTTGGGTTTTATTATTCTTGTCTTTTTTTTTTTTTTTTACATTTTTTTTTGTACTGAGGGCAACAGACCGGCAATCCTCGTTACTCTGTTCGTGCGAGTTAGAAATTGATAGGCGCAGTGCTGAGTCAGTCGGGCATATTATTCCGTTAGTGTATTTATAGGGTATATTGGCAACGACAATCGGGTTTGAAAACTTTGTCGCACATTTGGAATAATACGCACGAAAACTAGCAAAGCTTGCGATACATGAAAATGGGAATACTTCCCTTCAAGCAAGCGTTTCATTCACGGCTACGATCGCGTTTCATTCACGGCTACATTCCACACGCATAACACTGTCGTGCTATGCGTGTGGAATGCTGATTTCGAGATTTTAAGCGTAACACAACTAGGCGCACGGACGCTTTCGTGTCTCGCCCCCACAAAATGCGGTCGCGGTGGCCAAGAATAGAACCCGCGGTGGCAAATTCATCAGCAGGCCGGCCAGGGCGGGCACCATTGCTTCCCTCTTCTTTTCGTTTCCAAGGCCAAGAAGGCTATCCTTGGCTTTCACGTCAAGCATTCGCGCTCGACTTTCTTAGCATGGATCTGTCTAGCATAGCAAGTCTCAAAATGTAACCGAAAGAGTAGCAGGCCCCACAAATGTTACACTTCTGAGGAAGTTTTCTTCAAAATTTTATTGGAGCAGAGGACCAATGTTGATTCCTGAAACGCGGTAACCTCTGTTAGCCACTGACAGCCACTGGAATTTCAGCATGAGAGAATTAAGTGCTGCCAAATATGCAACAGAAACATTCAACTGCCAAAGAAAAAATTCACCGACGATTACGATACTCCCTAATGAGAAATTTAAGCGCAACTATATACGTGTTTTCATTTCGCGATATACTAAGGCAAGGAATTTGAGAGAGACATGTAGCAGAGTCGGCAATCGTCGGAAATTTGATCTGCGGGTCAAGCGCGTCGGCTTTTATACATGACTCGTCGAAGGTTGCACTGTATTCGCTGGTGCCGCTTGGCTTCCTGAAAGTACTACACAATTTGCGTCGCGCATACAATCAGATTACAAAAAAATCGCAAACCATGACAATCGAAACAAGCGCGAACGAGACCAAACCAAGCAAACCAAACAAGCGCGAGCGAGAGCTTCGCTCGCGCTCGTGCTTATGATAGTACGTTTTTTTCCTCGACCTGACCGCCGGCCAATGAATCCGAGTTCGTCGCCGTGTTTTAGCTTTGCGCGGCCTGAGGAGACGCCCTAAAGATGGAGGACAGCGACGCTCATTCTTCTAACACCATGGACGCCAATGTTGCCTCAGGTCCGGACGATGACAGCAACTGGTTTCTTGTGGCTCGCAAGAAAAACGCTCAACTCAAGCTGCTACGATCCCATCACCTGCCCCGGTACCCCGCAAGACGAATGCGCACCTCCCTCCACTGCCATTTGACCACTTCAAGGTAGTGTTCCGTCCGAGAGATGGTCTGAACCTGGGTGCGTGGCCTCAACCTTCTGTTGCCCAAGCCATTGGTGCAGCAGCTGGGCTTGATGCTGCTGTACTAAATGAGTTCATTATCCGAATCCGCACTGACCGATACCTTGCGGTGATTAGCACATCGGATGAGAACCTCACGGCCGAACTTCAGACAGTCCAATCTAGAAGTTTGGGCCTCAACCAGCACGCCGTCCAAGCCTACGTAGCTGCACCTGACAACTCTTGCAAAGGGGTAGTGCCAGGCATTGAACCAAACACCACTGTGAAGACGCTACTAGAAAACTTGCGCTGCTCAGAGGCTCCCATCCTTCACGCCCGCATGATGGGATCTACAAATCAGGCCCTCGTCACTTTCTCCGGCATCCAGGTACCCCGTCACGTTCGCTTGTACGGAGCAGAGCTCCGCTGTTACATATACCGACCCCGCCAACAGATATGCAGTGTGTGCCTGTCCATGGGTCATCGAGCGGACGTGTGCCCCACGTCCGACAAACCCCGCTGTGTAGCCTGCGGTACCTCCAACCCACTACAGAACATGAGTGCACACATAAATGCATACATTGTGGAGGCGATCATCCCGCCACGGACCCTCGGTGTCTATCGCGTCAACAACGGCCGTTCAATAAGTCGTATGTGCTCCAGGAACGTTTCAAACGCGAAAAGCTGTGTCCCCCACCTGGATCAGCACATAGTCAGCCTAGGACGACTGCGGGCCTGAAAGAGGGGGTCTTGTTCCGTTGTGGCTGTGACTGCCTTCATGGTTCTTCTGCGGCTTCCGCCGAAATGTCGACGAGGATGGGATCTTTTCGAGGGGCGTAACCGCGCCTGCAACTTTGCTACGCTATGAGCTGTATCGGGCTCGCTCCGCCGCCCCCATTCCTGCCTTTACCCGGCCGCCCTCCTGTTCCATGGCCACAATGGCACTGGATGTTTGAGAACTTCCTACTGGCATCAGGAGCGTCCGACTTCAAGCCCGAACGTCACAAGGCCCTGCTGATACATAGCCTCGTGTTGAAGGTCAACGTGTCTTCTCCAGCCTACTGCTTACATCCGATGCTGCCCAGAGCTGCGACTCAACTGCTGGCGATAAACGTAGTGAGAATAGCGGGGACGCCGCTCAGCCTTCCGTTTACGATGAAGCTATCGACACCTTAAAGCAACATTTCACAAGCAATGTCGTCGCAGAAAGGCATCAGTTTCGCCGGCGTATTCAGCAACCGGGGGAGTCTGTACAGGAATATGTTGCTGCACTACATGTGCTCGCTGTAGCATGTTCTTTTGCGTCTCTAGAAGACTCGCTTTGTGACCAGTTCGTGGAAGGGGTCGCGTCCCTGTCAGTCTTCGCGAACGCCTTCTTCTTAAAGGCTCGACCCTCTCGTTCTCCCGAGCAGTGGCATTAGCTTCACAAGTCGAACAGGCTAATGAGGAAATTCAAGAATTTGCTTCCGGCAACGTGCAGTGCATATCGGGGCACCCTCGCGTGGCGATATATGACGATAGAGGCACTGGAACCCGCCACCCTTCTTCGCATAACGACGCGCCCCTGTGTGCACCTCATACCGAAGCGAGCCTGCAGCACGACAGCTGCCAACCTGCCTCGTATCTGCGCCCATACAACTCATCCTCTCACTGCTATCGTTGTGGTTCGTGCCAGCACCGTGCCGCATCACCCCGCTGCCCAGCCTAAGGTCAACATTGCTATCATTGTGGTCTCATTGGTCACTTCAGCGCAGTATGCAACAAAAAGCAACGGGCCATTGCTGTTCGTGAGCTTAGCGACCACACATTACCCGACAATGAAACTGACAATGAAGCTGTGAGCATTCTATGTGTGACCGTGTCCTGCCACGCCAGTATTCTAGTCAAGGTAGCAGTTGGGATCTCGGGATCTTCAGTCTCCATTCTAGCGGGTGATCTTTTTGATAGGCATTTTGCTGGACAGGTGCTGCTGTCTGCTCCCCGTGTGAAGCTGTAAGATTATTCGAAAAAGCCTATCCTAGTGCGAGGATGCTTTCTTTCGAAAGTCGCATACAAGGAATGCTAAGTGTAGATTCTGTTCTACGTTGTCTCGCAAAGCACATCGCTTCCAGGTGTCGATGCCATTATGGCTCTTGACTTCCAAATTGATGCCGTCCCTCCGCTGCCTTGAGACTACTACGTCAACAGTGCTACCAACGTACAGGTTCGAGATCAAGAACCAGTTTCATCTGCACTTCTTCCAGCACGGTTGCGCAATGAATTTGCGTGTCTTTTTGACTCCACCCTCGGCCTAGCCAGTGGGTTTGTGCATCATGTCAAAGTACGGTACTCGATTCCGCCCATTGTAGCAAAACTTCGCCGCCTTCCTCTTTCACTCCGAGCTCAGGTATCTGAAGAACTTCGTCGGCTAGAGCAGTTGGGCCTGATAGAGTGCATTAACGCTTCAGAATGGATGTCTCCGATTGTTGTTCAAAAAAAGGATGGAGGCATTCGTGTTTGTGTCGACTTACAAGAGCCTAACAAAGCTGTCGTGACGGATAGCTTCCCTCTTCCACACACCGAAAAACTCCTCCGCAGTCTCGTTGGGGCAACGCATTTTTCAAAGTTATATCTCGGATCGGCCTACTACCAGGTTTTGCTCGATCCTGGAAGCCGTGACTTGACCGTTTTCATAACTCACAATGGTCTCTTCCGCCTCAAACGCGTGTGCTTCGAGTTGGCATCCGCCCCCGCTGAATTTCAACAAATGATGTCGAAAATTCTTCAAAGATGCTGTGGTGTTTTGTTCTATATCGATGACACCATTGTTTTTGGGAAGAGCGAACAGGAACACTTGACCAACCTGACCGTTGTACTGCGGGGCATTAAGGAAGCAACGCTGAAGTTGAATGACAAGTTCGTATTTGGCGTACAGGAGCTTTACTTCTTGGGACACAGGATCGCACCGCAAGGCATCTCTCCTTTGCCAGAGAAAATTGCTTCCATTATGAATACTCCAGCCAACCACTGATAGTACCAGTCGGCGCTGTTTCCTCGGACTGATCGAGTATTATGCCAAGTTCATTCCCAAGCTTGCTGACGTGGTAGGACCAATGCAAGCTTTTCTCCGGAAGGACCAGCTATTCATTTGGAATTATGCTGTAGATGCCAGTTTCGCCCAGGTGAAGTTTCTGCTCTCTTCCAGCAAAGTTCTGCACATGTTTGATGCGTCCCTTCCGGTTGTAGTGTCCACTGACGAATCCGACTGTGGACTGGGTGCTGTTCTCCAGCAGGTGGATGGCCACAGGCTGCGAACTGTTGCCTTTGCTTCATGCCCACTTTCACCAGCAGAGAAGTAATACGGAGTGGGAGAGCATGAAGCACTGGCATGTGTTAAGGCCTGTGAGCATTGGCATACGTACTTGTGGGGACGGCATGTCACGTTGCGCACGGACTACCAAGCTTTGGTCTTGCTACTCTCTTCTCAAGGCACTGGGCGCCGCCCCCTTCGCATTGCACGCTGGTCGGAACGGCTGCTTCGCTACAATTATATAGTAGAGTATCGGAAGGGGTCTGAAAACCAGGTGGCGGATGCCCTTTCCCGCCTTCCAGTAGAGTATCGGAAGGGGTCTGAAAACCAAGTAGCGGATGCCCTTTCTCGCCTTCCAGTTCCGTCTCCGCAGGAAAATGTCTCATTTGATGAGGTTGTGTCCTTTGTTGAGTTACCGTGCCTCACTAAAGAGCAGTTTCAACAGGCCCTTCGTGAAGACTGCATGTTAGAACAAGTCAAGACCTGTGTCGCCACATCTTGGCCTGCACATAAGACTCTCTCAGGCGAACTTCAGCCTTTCTTCTTGGTATGTGAAGAATTGTCCACCGTTGACAACCTGCTCCTGCACCGCGAACGAATCATCGTTCACTTGTCTCTCACACCGCAGGTAATCACTGCTGCCCATGAAGCTCACCCTGGTATAGTTCGAACAAAAGCTCGGCTACGAGAACAGTTCTGGTGGCCAGGCATGGACAGGCAAGTGGAGCTTTCCATTCAGAACTGCAGCATATGCCAGATGGCTGACAAAAGTGCCAAGACTGCTGCTACTCCCTTGCAGCCAGTACCCCTGTCAGAGCGTCCATGGCAGAAGCTTGCTGTTGGCATCGTCGGCCCTATGGAGAGAGCACCACATGACTGCAGATACGCCATTACGCTCATTGACTATTTTTCCAAATGGCCAGAGGTTCAATTCTGCTGTGAAGTATCACCTCACACCATCATAAACTTTTTGATTTCTGTGTTCTCCCGTAAAAGCTATCCAGGCGAGGTAGTCTGCGACAACGGGCCCCAGTTCTCATCTGTGGAGTTCATTGAGGTCCTCAAAGATTGCGCCATCCGCCTTGTGCACTCTTCCGTTTACTACCCCCAAGCGAACGGACTTGTCGAGTGGTTTAACCGGGTCTTCAAGAATTTTGTGCAGGTCGCCATGCACAGCGTCCGCTTCGCCAAGCAGTAACCGAGTATTTTGGCATGTATCGCTGCATGCCAGATGCCACTACGGGAGTTGCACCGTCTGTTCTCTTACACGGATGGCGACCAAGAACACGCCTTGACGTTGTGGGTCACCCGTCACCAGCTTTCTTCAGCGATCCCGTATCCGTACTTCGTCTGCGCCAACGAGTTAAGACTACAGCAAAGAATACACAGACCGTCGCAGGGCCGCGAAGAAGAACATAGTTTCTGTTGGTGATTACGTTTGAATTAAGAAGCCTGGAATATCGGTTGAGGGAGACCTCACGTTTAGCCACCCGAGGAAGGTAGTCTGTCAGCAAAGTCCATCATCGTTTCAACTTGATGATAGACGAACCTGGAACGCGTCGAAGCTATCCAGGGTACCTGCAGCTTCAGCCACATGGAATCTGCAGCATAGTACTGTTTCTGAACCTGCGACTCTGTCGTCGGCATCTGAGCAGTCCAACGACTACGCCTCAACAGCTTGACCCAAAGCCTCGCCAGCTACGCCCACGCTACGAGCTCCAGCGCCAGCTGTGTCGGAGGACCATGTGCTTCAACGTTGGGTCCAACCACCGAGGAACAGAAGGCCTTCAGATCGATACCGGGACCACATGTAGCTTGTGTGTTAGATACCGACGGGTGCAGTGCCAGAGAACTTGAGTGCTCACCCGCCGTGGTTGCTTAGTGGCTATGGTGTTGGGCTGCTAAGCACGAGGTCGCAGGATCGAATCCCGGCCACGGCGGCCCCATTTCGATGGGGGCGAAACGAGAAAACACCCGTGTACTTAGATTTAGGTGCACGTTAAAGAACCCCACGTGGTCCAAATTATTCCGGAGTCCCCCACTACAGCGTGCCTCATAATCAGATCGTGGTTTTGGCACGTAAAACCCCGGAATTAATTAAGAACTTGAGTGCTGCATGAACTGTGTTCAGACGGTTGTGTGTCTCTGCGAGCGTTTATTTGTTGTTTTTTGTTGTATTGCTTGTTCTAGGCCATGTTGTATAGTTGTTCCATACAGTCTTATAGTGAAGAGCACATGCCATTTATTGTGCAGTTATTTGTAAAATTTTGTAAATACTGTATATCTGTATATCAATACTAATCTACTAACTATTACTTTGTTCTTGTAAGGAGGGGAATATGTAGTATATCAGTTTCTGTTTGCCCTTACACGCCGCCAGTGGCGCCATTGTTGTCACCTGTATATATACATGCCTCCGAATAAAGAGGGGGTCTTGTTCCATTGCGGCTGTGACAGTCTTCGGGGTTCTTCTGCGGCTTCCGCCATAGTGAACAACGCACTATGGTACTAATGTAGAAAAACAAATAAGCGCAACAACTGGAACGTAACCAGCGATAATTAAACACACAGCTCGGAGAATAAATTCCCTCAACATTTTGTTGCAATGATATTAGCAAAATGGCAGTCTTATTGTTGCGGTTAAAGAATTCCCGTTACCAGCAAATCTCCTCCCAGGTTGTCGCACACCTCATTAACCGATATCGCCGCCAAGTGATAGGCATTTTCACCTATCTGTTTTCCAGCGTGTGGGTTGTAGTGCCATTGGTAGTGTACTGCAAATTTTTAGTAGGCGATAATCCAAATGCGCTGCCATTCCCTGCTTCAGGCGGCGAGATGTGAGCATCATATTTCGCTGTGGAGGCATCCAGTGACGCCCACAAACTCGATTTCATTTCGGTTTCCTGTCTAACACTATGCGATAGGAAGACAATAAAACATGTCTCTGGCCGCCAGCTGAAACTCCACCAGTTCGATTCGCGTTGCAGTATTGTGCCTCATGGGTGTGCAACGCTTTGCATTACGTGTATGTCAACTACAGTTTAGTCTCAAATTGTTTTGTTACTTTGGATTGTATGTTTTTTTCCCAAAACGTATGAACGAGGTTCTGCTGTATTTACCAGTGATTCAAGTTTTCTGTTGTCCAAGTGCTATGGCTAATTGGACATGACCATTATGACTAATTTGGACAGCAAAATAGACGCTCGAATTCTTGAGCACTATGTCTCAAATGATAGAAAGAGGTATAGTCGTTTGTTATTGTGGTATTCGGGCATCTGTTGTAATGAACTTTGTCATGATTTTGTTTTTGTTTCTTTTATCAGTCGCAGCAGCTGAATGCTCTGACTGGGCTTCCCTACTCCAACCGTTACTATGAGCTATTCCGCAAGCGCATAGCGCTGCCAGTATGGGAGTATCGGGACAAGTTCTTCGAATACCTCAACAACCATCAGATTCTTGTATTGGTTGGCGAGACAGGATCTGGCAAAACAACACAGGTAAGCTTTATTTTTAAACAGTAATTTATCTCATTTCTAATAAACCGTCAATAAGTTTAGTTTAATTGAACTGTAGAATCATCCCTTTGAAAATCTCATAACAGTGATTGCTGTGTGCCTATTGTGTAAGATTGTCATTAAACTAAACTTGGTATGTTTAGAAAAAAACATTAGTGTTCGCTTTGCTGCACCCACATTTGTGTTGACCATGTCAACCAGTCATTCAAAAATATGCCGTTTGTGCCATATCGCCAATGTCTGTGCGGTCTAAGATAGTGCTGCTCTTACTATACTGTCTTTTTGTGTGGTGAGAGTTGTGCATCTCTGAAACATGGGTAGGACATAAGCTAGACAAGCAAAACTGAAGCATTAGTACTGTGATACAAAGAGGGGGTTCGCAGTGTTAATGGCATAGCACAATGTCTAATTGTGAAAATAATCACGTTTGTAATGTCTAGTTTGAAAATCATATCAGGGCTGTAATCAGAGATCTTTGTTCGTTTCGCGTTCTGTTCAGTTGCTGCAACTTCACAAAGTGGCAGTATGCAAAATTTGTGAGAACAGGAGGGAGAGTACAGCCAATCTCGCAGGGAACCATTCCCTAGCCGCAGCCGCCGTTTGGATCCAATACAATCCACCGGACGTACCATGCAAAGCCGGTCTCGTAGCAAGCGGATGACTGCTCAAACTTCACATCTCTCATTGTGTTCTGCTCCAAAATGCAGAGAACACTTCGTAAAAGCACACAGGCATAACATGCCAGCAGACTGTTGGCACATTAGAGAAGACCTTGCGGTCGCATAGTGATGAGCCTGTGCGTGAGGAGTTCAGCTCTGTAGGTCTGGTGACGAGCTATAGACTGCGTGCGCAGGAGAGCCCAGCCACGAGCGGGATCTCTGACCAGGTCTGCACGGTAGCAGGTGTGATGAGCAGGTTCTTTTTTTTTTGTTTTATATTTTTTTGGCGGTTCTCTGAGGCGGAGCCTCCCAGAACCCAATCGAGGACAAAGCCGTTTGTTGTGAAAAATACAAACTTTTAATAAAACTAAAAGGAAAAGAAAACCATAAACCGAACACACAAAGATAACATGAAAACACGTAGCTGGAACGCTAATGATATGAGGCAAGTTCGGGCAGGCTGCGGGTGTGCGTATGCACTACAGTCTCGACGCGGCGAAGCGGAGACGACGAGACGACGAGAGAAGCGTTGTTCGTCTCACCAAAAGACGTTGTGTCGGAGCGTCGTACAGGCTGCCAGAGCGTGGCAGCTCTGGCTCGGTGGGAGAAGACAGGCGGCTCGGCAGCACGAGCCGACGGTGGTGGCGTTCTGGTCGGGCAGCTGATCGTGGCACTCAGGCTCGTAGCCTGACAGCTCAGGTTCTGCCCACGGACGCAAACGCTCACCGGCCTCGGGCAGCAGCAGTTGATTATCGGGCAGGGTGGCGATGCCCGGGAAGGCAGGTGGCTTGGCAGCAGGGGTTGACGGCGGCGGCGTCCTGGCCGGGCAGCTGGTCGTGGAGCTCGGGCCCGTAGCCCGACTGCTCTCGTTCTGCCCACGGGCGCAGACGCTCGCCGGCCTCGGGCAGCAGTTCTCGAATGGATGGAGTGGCGGCGCCCAGGAATGGGTTGGCAGGAGGCCCCGGCCGGGTGAAGTCCTGGTGGCTCGGGTCTGGAACCCGACGGCCGTCTTCAACTCCCGATCCGGTAGCCGACCTTGTCCTGGTGCCGCTTCTGGAACTCCTCTCCCTACTGCCAGCGCGGCTCCTTTTTCTGCTGCTCTGGTCGATTCGTCGATTTCTGATTGGCAGCTCGAGGCTCCGTGTTTTGTGATTGGATTGGCTTTTTTCTTTTGATTTATTTTCTTGTGCCGCGTGTTCACGTGCCGGACGGTCTTCGGCGTCGTCGTTTTCGGCGCGGCGCGGTAGAGCGGCGCGCGCTCTCCTTGTCGTCTGCTTGTTTGAAATGCACCGCACCTTGTCGCACACCACAAATATCACCGTCGCGCACCACACATCACATAAGCCCCTTTTTGGGACAAGTTTTTCCACAGGAAAAACTGCCGGTTGTGCGCGACAAGTTCACACAGCTATCACTAAAAGTTCACTTAATCTTGGTTCAAACACATAGCACTCTCATGTCCCAAAGAAGGTTCACAGGGCATGCAACGCATAACAATCATGAGTTTCTAACACAGGCCCAAGCAGAATAGCAATACACTTAAATGTTTCGATTCGGTCCAGGGTCAAAGATCTTGAGAGGGCAACCGTCTATTTATCAGCTAGTTAAGTTATCCCGTCCCAGATGAGACGAACCGCGCGTCTCTTTTGCGTTTGGGACGACTGCCCTGGAACCACTTTAGTCTCCTCCAGGACATCATTGACTCTAGATCCACAACGCTTTAGCTGCATGCACTGAGATCGAAATATCTTAGAGACTGGGTTGGGTGCGTTAGAATGAAGTTCTGATCTATCGGCAGAACATGTACCCGGCACTTCACTGGAAATGCTTTCTGCTTCTGCTGACAGAGGGGATTGATCTGTTTCCTCATTACACAAGCAGGAATGCACATACGTTATGTTAACATCTAGGAGATCACCCTGTGAGATGACCACATTGTGTTCCCCAGTGGAACGACACTGTGCTGTCTCATTGGAGCTGAGGAGAGGAGCAGATTGCTCCTTGTCAAAAGTGCTTTGCCTCCCAGAGGCTCGAAAGCACATCTCCTCCGATACGGAACTTTCACGTTCCCTTGTCTCTGCTCTAGGAGCGGCTATGCTTACCCTTTCTCGAGGTAAGCTGTCTGAATGGTCCCCAAACTTCGTGAGGCCACTTGTCACCGCTGAGGGCGGTACACAGGAAGAATGTGCGAGCATCTCGTTGCTCACCTCATCCTCCTCGAGGTCACTGTCTATGCGCCCTGTTGCCCAGTGCGTCGGGCTTTTTGGAGGTACCTTTGCCTCTTTATGTGACGTGCTGTTGCTAGCACGGGTGCGCATGCGTGCCTCGATCTCATTTATGGCTGCCTGCTCCTTCTCTAAATCCTCTATGTTTTCACTGCGGTCCATCTTAGGACCAATACTACCCTTTCTGCTGCCCGCCAGACTTTCATTCTCGCTTTCTCGCTGCGCGTCTAACTCTAACGAAAGACCGCGACGGCGTTCGAGGCAGCCACTGGAGAGAGATTTCAAAACGTCGTGTCTGGAGCGCGTGTCAGACGCTCGCTCAATCGAGCTTGCATGCGACTCCAGCTTGCGAATCTCTCTGAGTGCTCGTGCCCTTTCCGCCTCCGCTACCTTGATACGAAGCTGCAGCACACGTTGTTCGTGTTCGATTTGCTGCTTTTTTGCCTCTCGTTCCGCAGCTCTCTCCTCTCGCGCTCGCGCCTGCCGCTCCGCGAACCACGCCTTTAGCTCTGCTCCCTCAAGCCCCATGCGTTCGGCTAAAGCTAACAGCTCTCGCGTGCTAGCCATGTTTTTCAAATGTTAGAGTTAGCAACAGAATTCAAACAAACGGCTTTGTCCTGTCGCGCGGACGCCAATTTGTGATGCAGCGTGACTGCAGATGGTTCTTAAATTGGGGGACAACCCCATTAAGGGGAAAGCCCAATCGAGGACAAAGACCCAATTGGGGACAAAGCCGTTTGTCGGGAAACACACACACAAACTTTTAATGAAACTAGAAACGAAAATTAACCCATAAAAACAAACACACAAAGATAAGATGAAAACACGTAGCTGGAACGCTAATGATATGAGGCAAGTTCGGGCAGGCTGCGGGTGTGCGTATGCACTACAGTCTCGACGCGGCGAAGCGGAGACGACGAGACGACGAGAGAAGCGTTGTTCGTCTCACCAAAAGACGTTGTGTCGGAGCGTCGTACAGGCTGCCAGAGCGTGGCAGCTCTGGCTCGGTGGGAGAAGACAGGCGGCTCGGCAGCACGAGCCGACGGTGGTGGCGTTCTGGTCGGGCAGCTGATCGTGGCACTCGGGCTCGTAGCCCGACAGCTCAGGTTCTGCCCTCGGACGCAAACGCTCACCGGCCTCGGGCAGCAGCAGTTGATTATCGGGCAGGGTGGCGATGCCCGGGAAGGCAGGTGGCTTGGCAGCAGGGGTTGACGGCGGCGGCGTCCTGGCCGGGCAGCTGGTCGTGGAGCTCGGGCCCGTAGCCCGACTGCTCTCGTTCTGCCCACGGGCGCAGACGCTCGCCGGCCTCGGGCAGCAGTTCTCGAATGGATGGAGTGGCGGCGCCCAGGAATGGGTTGGCAGGAGGCCCCGGCCGGGTGAAGTCCTGGTGGCTCGGGTCTGGAACCCGACGGCCGTCTTCAACTCCCGATCCGGTAGCCGACCTTGTCCTGGTGCCGCTTCTGGAACTCCTCTCCCTACTGCCAGCGCGGCTCCTTTTTCTGCTGCTCTGGTCGATTCGTCGATTTCTGATTGGCAGCTCGAGGCTCCGTGTTCTTTTGTGATTGGATTGGCTTTTTTCTTTTGATTTATTTTCTTGTGCCGCGTGTTCACGTGCCGGACGGTCTTCGGCGTCGTCGTTTTCGGCGCGGCGCGGTAGAGCGGCGCGCGCTCTCCTTGTCGTCTGCTTGTTTGAAATGCACCGCACCTTGTCGCACACCACAAATATCACCGTCGCGCACCACACATCACAGCAGGACACCCGGTCGTCGGTTATCTAGCCTTGGACCGCCGTTCTGCGAGCTGCCGTTTGAGACTGCCGCTCACGCTCTCGTGCTCTCACGCCGCTTCCTTGTCCGTGGGACGTCGTCTTCCTTCACAATCACCATCAGCACTTTTCTTCTTGTCACCGCCACACGCCAATATCCACATCATCACACACGGTATGCCCAATAAGCAACTGTTACCATGAAGCAAAAGTTACCGTGGCTGTGGCCAATTACAGGAAGGCCTTAATGGAAGTGAGTGCCATAAACATGCAACCAACTTGTTTTAGGCAAAAGGGTTGTGTCTGGTTATTATCCTTGCCACAGCTGGCAGCTCTCATACTGCTTGATATCGCTGCAGTCCTCCTCAAGAGCATCCAAAAAGTTGCTCACTTCATGAAATGTTAATAGTCTTGTTGACTTGCACAGACATTCTTTCTGTGTTTTGTACTTAAAATGGAAGGTTGTAGCTTATAACATAAACTTTGTTACCCACCGTGGTGACTTAGCAGCTATGGTGTTGCGCTGCTAAGCATGAGGTCACGGGATCAAATCCCGGCCGCAGCAACCGCATTTCGATGGGGGCGAAATGCAAAAACACCCGTGTCCCCTGCGTTGGAGGCATGTTAAAGATCCCCTGGTGTCCAAATTAATTTGTAGTCTCCCACTATGGTGTGCCTCATAATCAAATCATGGTTTCGGCACATAAAACGCCAGAATTCAATTTGTAAACTTTGTTGCATTGGGCTGAAGTCTTGCACTGGCAGGCATTTTAATCTTTTTGGATCCTTTACATACACATACTGGGGTTGAGAACTTTGCTACACTGCTGGTGGTCTTCGAGGGCTGTAACTCAAATTGGTGATTAATTTGAGTAGAAACCTTTTAATTTGCATGAAAAATTATGACACTGCAAAAATTCTACTTATCGCCTGACATTGAAATAAACTAGGGGTGTGTGAATTTTCGAATGTGCATCGAATACAGATACTTCAAATATTGAATGATATCCACATGCATTTATTAGCAAATTTGGTTACTTTAACATGTTGAAACACTGCAATCATGCTTTCAATGGTAAAAAGAAAATTGTGTTGTAAAAAGGTTGTTCTGTTTGCTATGACCGTTGCTTAAGAAAGAACTGCAAGGTCATAGTGTCTTTACTTTATCCTGTATTTTGCACCACATGCAAGTAGCACTTATGCAGCATAGCTTGTGCGGCAAGCCCCTTTTGTTGATAACCTTCAGTCTGAGGCATCTGACCGACTCACCATTGTCCAAGTACTACGTCTGCAAGATTGTAACGCAACCGCAAATATAAAGTGGGGTTTTCATTGCATGCAAAAAAAAAAAAAAGATTATTATAACTCCAAGTAAGCATGTGCAATACAACTCGTACTCGTTTGGAACAGCGCCTTTTAGCATACCCCGTTGCGCGCAGACATCGTGGTAATGCCGATCCTGGAACGCTGATAACCAGAGATATTTGTACTATTCTCGAGTCCTGCTCGGGCACAGTAGCAGATCGACCATTGCTCTATGCTAAAATTTTGCATGCGAAACGCTGTACTGAGGCGTGTGACATGGGCGTCCAGGTCAAATTTTCTAGATGTCTGAGTCTGTTTAAGGCTCTTTAAAGAAATTATATTAACTCAGCCAGCATGTTCATAGTTGTGATCATTGTGATAGCTGTTTCCTGCTCCTGATCCATAGGTGATAACAATTAATTTTCTTCTTGTAGATTCCACAGTGGTGTGTAGAGCTTCTGCGCCAGAAGGGAGGTCGCCGTGGTGTAGCATGTACACAGCCACGGAGGGTAGCAGCCATGAGTGTTGCTGCACGAGTGGCAGAGGAAATGGATGTGGCTATTGGCCAGGAAGTTGGTTATAGCATTCGCTTTGAGGACTGCTCTTCTCCAAAGACATTGCTGAAGTACATGACTGATGGTATGCTGCTAAGAGAAGCCATGAGTGACCCACTGCTTGAAGCCTATGGTGTTGTGCTCTTGGATGAAGCCCACGAACGTACTTTGGCTACGGACATTCTCATGGGGGTTTTAAAGCAGGTCGTCACCCAGCGTCCAGACCTCAAGATTGTTGTTATGAGTGCCACTCTTGATGCTGGTAAATTTCAGGTGAGTGGACTATAGTTTGTGCCTTTTCACTAAGTGCTTTCAACAAGTAGCCATAACATATGATAAAGCTCAAATGAGAGTGTATGCTATGTTTTTTGGGAGTTGGGGCATCACTTTAAATGATGTGACGGTTTTCTGTGACAATTGTGAAAAGTTCGATTTCTGTTCTTGCCGGAGTTTTCTGAAAACTGATATGCTATGTGTAGTGCAGCTATGAAATAGCATTATTTTATTTCACTTAAAAGGGACACGGCTTTTTATGACCGATAAATCAACCAAATTTTCTGTTAGGGTATTGTACATTGTGCAGCGTTAAATCTCTTTGCAAGGGTTTATTTTAATATACATGTACCAGTTATTTATTGTTAAATTGCACTAAAGGCTCAGTACTCTATTTGGGTGGACATGACCTCAATGTCTACTTTATTTGTGCTCCTGACACTAAACACTCATTAACTCTTTAAAGGGCTCCACTACCACTTTTTATTGGAGTTGAAAAATGTATTTGATGTGAAAACACACTATTTCAGAAATACTTTAAGCAAAAAGTACTTAGTGCATTCAGCAGAAGCGGAGATGATGGCAATGATTGGCAACAGTGAACTTGCTCTGGTCAGGCAGTTCGGAACATTGTTGACCTGACCAACATTTATAGATACTTTTTCTGTTTTGAAAATCCTCACCTATGGGAACAGGCCGTTCCTGCCACCGCAGCGCTGTAAGTGATCTTTGCGGCAAGCATACGAGCGTTGTCTGCTACAGCTTGGTGCGGTTACGGTGGGCTATCGTGGTGTATGGCATTTACATGGTGCATTTACAGGAGCTGTCCTACACCGCAACTTGTTATTTTAGATACGAGTAACATAACCTGGAGGCTAGGTACTTGAGCTGTGTCCCACTGAAGTCTCAATAAAAGCTGCAAGTGCTGTAAGTGTCCTTTCTCTCGGTAAAATTAAAGGCGTTTCCGGGAGTCCTTAGATAGCTATCTTAAATGTGAACCATATGTAGCTATGGGCACCTCAGCTTGCCATGGTCTAGAGCGAGTTGAAACTCGGCCTTTGCTCTCACATATGGCTTTCGTTCATTGCTGCAAAATCGGCTATGCAACAGAACTGTTACGTCATTGCTATCCATGGGTAGAAAGGCTTCAACGCATTTAGTTTGACTTCCTACCTCCCATATTTCTTATTTACTTCCATTTACCGGTCTTGATGCGTGGAACACTTTGCAGCTTATGTACCGTATTGTGATGACAGGTTCTCTTATTTAATGGTTTAGACGGTTCTCTGAGGCAGAGCCTCCCAGAACCCAATTGAGGACAAAGCCGTTTGTTGGAAAACCCACACAAACATTTAATAAAACTAAAAACGAGAATAAAGAACCATAAAGTAAACACTCAACAATACATTACGGCAACAAACACGCTTGGGGCTAGTATGGCGTTAATAACAGGAAAGTTCGGGCAGGCCGCGAGTGTGTGCCCGCACAACAGTCTCGAAGCTGAGACGAGAGAAGCGATGTTGGTCTCGCCAAAAGGTCACTGTGTTGGACCGGCTACCAGAGCGTGACAACTCTGGCTTGGAGAGAGATGGCACGGGCAGACGGCGGCGGCGTTCTGGCCGAGCAGCTGGTTGTGGAACTCGGGCCCGTAGCCCGACAGCTCACGTTCTGCCCACGGGCGCGGACGCTCGCCAGCCTCGGACAGCAGTTGACGATCGGGCAGAGTGGCTACGCCGAGGAACAGGTTGGCAAGAGGCCCCGGTCAGGTCAAGTCCTGGTGGCTCGGGTCCAGAACCCGACGGCCGTCTTCAACCCCCGATCCAGTGGCTGATCTTCTCCTGGTGCCGCTTCTGGAACTCTCCCCCCCTTCTACCAGCGTGCCTTGTTTTTCTGCCACTCTGGCCGATTTGTCGTTTCCTCATTGGCTGCTTGAGGTTTCGTGTTGTCTTGCGATTGGATGTCTTTCTTTTGTTATTTTCTCTTCTTGCGCCGCGCGTTCACGTGCCGGACGCTCTTCGACGTTGTCATGTTTCAACCAGTCCCGCATTCGCCTCAGCGCTTGTCGCCTGCACTCCTTGTCGTCTGCTTCTTGTTGTCTCAGTCCACCACACTGTGTCGCGCACACCACACATATAAACGCGTGTGAGGGCTGCGCCCGTGTACAGGCCGCACCCCATTTTTCCGAAGTACGTATCTGAAAAAAAAATTAAAAAAACCATGTAAGGGCCACACTCACCCTTTCCTCAACCCACATGTCTTCAAAATGCGTGTGCATGTGCGAGCTTCCAGGCGCCATCAACATGAGAGAATGCAGCAGATAATCATCATTATCACCCATGAATGTGCGACTGAGAACAGCTGTGCCATGTCGGCGCAGATATGGCTGTTATTCCGGGCGGCCTCACAGGCATGCTGTAACCACTGGATGTCGGCGTAATAAATAGGCCTTTTAAGGTTGAATTCTGAAGGCAGTACATGGAATGGGTGGCAAGCTGTAGCCACAATCTGACGCCGACCGAACGGCCTAACAGGGCATCCTGTCCGCGTGGAGCTCGTTGTCGACGGACATCATATCACAAAGTTTTAAAGTCACTATAATCTCTAACAGCTTGGATAGCGCGGAAGATGACTTCTGGTGTGATGAGTGCGCCGTAACACAGCACCAGCTTGGATCCGAGTCTGAGGGCCCGGTGAGTGACAACGATTTAGCGTATATGTTGTATACTGCAATAAATGCCCTTCGTTTTCTTATTGGTACATTGTTTCTACTTGGAAAAAACATTTTTTTTTTTATTTGCACATGCGTGTATAAGCCAGGGCGCACCCTGAAAGTTGGCCCTCGTTTTTTGAAAAAAAAAAAAAAGTGTGGCCCTTACACAGGTTTATACGGTACTTAGCTATAAGCAGCTCCTTGTGGTTAAAGGGACTGAAAACTGATCTTTATGGACCCCGTTTTTATGGCACAACGAAAAGCTCACCATCAGTAGTGTTTACACCTACATCGGTTACTTCCAAAAGTGCGTGGTTATTTTGTAAGCAGAATCTTTCGATCTGAGCAGCCTCTAAAAAAATGATGAGTCCCTCCTCCAGCAACGCTGAGAAGTGATAGCGATGCCGAAAGCTGCCCATAGTCCTACTTTCACTGGAGGAAGTGCAACTGTGGTTAACCACCTATATTGTCACCTTTCCAGCCACTTTTAAAGGTAAATAGACTGTTACAATAAGTTTGCGTTGCTGTACAGACCTTTCTTATAGCTGCACCGCATTTCTTTTTTCGCAAGTACACGCCTACGGTACTTGGCTGGCTCCCGTCGTCGTTATTCAGTCGATAGACGAGCCAAGCCAAGTCATCGAAGGCGAAGGCAGTGCCACTTTTCTACTCACTACAAACAAAGGCTTATCTGCACATTGTAAGTTAAAAAAATAACAGAAAGAATGTCGCTGCATTTCAATATTAATAAAAAGACCAGGAACAGCATACACTGGTAGAAGGTCATGTGGTAGACCTCTTCAATAGGTTCATATTTTTGGCGCATGGGGCGCCAAAGGTCATTTTTCACGACTTCTAGTGAAGATTTAAAAATATAAATCCACGTTTAATGAGAAAAACGGCCCGCTCTAGCCAATACGATAGACGATCTTTCCATCCGCGGGGTTATCTCAATTCATGTTCTGAACGGTTGTCTGTCCCTTTAAACCACACAACTTTCTGCTGAAATAGGTTTATGCACACTCGTGCAGAAATATTTCCCTGTTCAGGCAACAGCTATCCCATCTGCAGTTTTTCGTTGTAGTGTAGAAGTTTGCAGTCTAGGAAATGTCTTGCCAGATTGTCTTGGAAAAGGGTGTACAACGCATCTTGTCATAAAATAGTCTTATAGATACCCTTCTGGTGCCAGTTATGCACCAGGTAGCTAGCTCTTGGTTCAACAGTATTCCCAGTTTTCACGTTGAAAAACCGAAAATGATTTGAGCCATGTATATATATCGCCCTTCCACGATACCAAAAATATTTGGCAGAACCCTTCTGATGATGACTGTCAACGGTAATGCATTTAGCATTGAATCAATATTGCAACACAGTGTATTGCCACCGTCGAAACGAGTTATATATGAGACGGTGTACTGCAGTGGGATTCCCCTTTCACGCTTCCCTAAGAACACGAGGCACCACCGCTGCGAAGCCTGCGCATTGCGTCCAAAATGCATGGCACACCAGTGCTTGTGCATGCTGAGAAACACGTCATGCGGCAACCAGGCTCCTCTCTTGCTTTCTGAACCCGCTATGCCATTTAGTGGCGCTGCGGAGAAATCTGCACGTGGCCTTGGAAGCGAGAAGTGTGGTGCACCGGGTGCCTCCTAACGCTGAGAATTGTTCCCTCACAACATACCCAATGGCTCAGCTCGATAAAGCATTATCTTGAAAGACGTTCATTTGAACGATTCATTTTAGCAGGCATAGCCTGCTAAATGCGTCTGGTTGCTGTCCCTGAAGAACCCTTGTGACATGGGTTCGATTCCGTTCAGTATCGGAGAAATTTAATGGATCTTTTTCATCATAGTAGAGCGACACAAACCTAGTTATCCAAGTTCGTGTCAAATACATTCATTGAAGAGTGGCACACATCTACTGGCACATACCCAGTGATCAACTTGGCATCACAGAAGTTCATTGAAAACGAGCACACACTGGGTGGCACATACCCAGGGCTCCAAGTCGCCATCAAAGAGTTTCTTTGAAAAGGAGTACGTACCCAGTACCGCATCTACAGTGACCCATGTTGGCGTGAAAGAAGTTCATTGAAGAGCTTGTCATATGTACACATTGCCACATACACAGTGACCTGATTTGGTCCAACGGTTGGTTTTGAACCTTGTTCCCTCAGCACAGCTGCCTGATGTGCTAGCCATTCGACCACGGACTACCCAGTGACCCAGGTAGGCGGGAAAACGGTTAGACACAACCCTAGATATATAGGTAGGTATAGATAGGTAGGTTTGTTGGTATAGATTTATAGGTATGGATAGACAGATTGGTTGGTTGGTATAGGTATAGATGTATAGATTGATGGATGGGGGGGGGGGGGGGCGGAAGGAGCGGCGATTACCCTAAGAATGCTAACGCATTGAAAAACATCCTACCTTTACCAGTGGGTAAAAGTTAAGGGGAGACACTGCTCTTTGAAGCCGAAAATTGAGCCAAATATCTTTTCCTGTTCCTTTGCACCAGGTTGGCGTGAGAATTTTGCTTGATTGGATCACTGTATCATCGTTGATTGATTTAGCCTTTGCCATAATCACCATGAACTAGCTGTAAAATGTTTTTCATTTTGTCAAAGCAGCATTTGTGGCAGTGTCACTGTTTTGGAGCGGTCATTTCTGGTTCTACTTATCCTATTGCACTTATTAGCAATTATCACATGGAAATACATTCACACGGAAAACTGTCGCATCTATTAAAACAAAACACTTGTCACGAGCCCACACAACAGTCAATGGATCTCCACAAGTATATCATGCTTCACTGAAGTTTGGCCTTTTTACGCTCTCGCTGTGCTTTAATTGCACCGTCATTTCATTCGTGTGAAGAAGTGAATGCGAGTTAAGGATAGGAATGAGTGCCAATTTGTGAAACTGAAGGCACCCGAAGGAACAGTTGCCTTTGCGAGCATTTCCTGGTGAGGTCGCAAGGAACGTGTCTATGCACAAGTTCTCTTTATCTTGGCTACCTTTATCTTTTGTGGTCAAATGAAAAGTGGACTGGAAAGCCTGGAATCAAACAGGGAACTGCATCGTTCCTCAGTGCCCAAGCACTGCGCTCAATATCGATAACCTCGTCGTTTATGGCATGTCTAAACGTCATTATGTTGCCTTTCAGACGTGTACAACACAAACCTTGCATGAATAGACGGGAGAAGTGGCATTTGTAGAAATTCTTCCTCTACCTTCTGGTGCAACTGGACATAGAACATGTTGGGATGTTGTTGTGAAGTTCTAAAACATGATGCAGAACGTGATAACAACGGGAAGGTTTGGCGAAAAACGAAAGCCTGCACATTAAGTGTGCTCGCAGTATCAACACTCCGTGACTCGCATGTACCAGAAACTGTGGGTCTCTGTGAGTGCAGATGTTGGGCCATCACACTAAAGGCTGCAGCAGTGAGCAGTGTGCATGGACAGGGGGAAGGGACATGCAGTAAGAAATTAAAATTGTCTACCAACACCACAACTCAATGCAAACAACTGCAGCCAGCAGAGCAGCGTCAATCGCTAGGTATAATGCTCAATCGCAGTGCCCTCACAGCCCTTATGGACAGGTTGTGCCTGGGTTGAGGACGACGATTTGCAAGCCGAACAAGTATCTATGAACGTTGGACTGGACTGTATAAGAAAGATGGCGTAAATAGCCAGCATTTATTTTACAGAACATATGCACTTGATGATGCGCATATTGAATAATCTCGTTTAGAGGTGTGCTTTTGCCAAGTGGAAACTATACTTCACATTTCTTTCTCATTTCCTGGTTTTCCTCGACTTGGCCACTTTCTGTTGGAGCAACAATGCAAGCTGAGATTTACAGACGTACTGTCTATTCATAGGCAGCTGCCGAGTTAAATGCTTATAATAGCACTCGTTGGCAAGTTATCTTCAGAAAATTTGTAACCATTTCTCAGATAAGCTTCTTACTGTGGCCTGTGGCAAAGCAAATGGGTTAAAGGCAATGATTGTGACTGTAAAGGCGTTGAAAAAGATCATTTTGTAAACGGCAGGAGGTGTGATGTGGCCAGATTGATTTATTTGTGGGGTAATGTGAATGTGGACATGAGCAGTTGGAATCATCTCGTTGCTTCCTTTGTATGGAATACATTTTTTTTTTTTTTACAATGAATCCTTGGAGTTTCACATCCAGTTGTGCCATTTGAAGGTTCTTTGCTTTAATCATGACATGACTTTTAGAGTTGAGCCCATTACAAAGGAGATATCACTGTATGGTCTTAACTCTTTCGTTACTGTGCCTATAGAAATCGATCAATTAGATAGCACAATTTTTCTGCGCGTTGTTAAGCATTTCCGTTAGAATGCTTCTGCAACATCATGCACCGTCTGAAATGATGACTGACATATTTTTGTTACTGACAATTTTTGGCAGATTGGGGAGCCTGGAAAAATAACTTCAACTGGAGATATTGTCGAAGCTAGCCTCCAGTGCTCCTAGCACTTCCTAAATGAATCAACACAAAATTTGCGCTTTGGTTGACTCGGCAACATAGCTTAAAATCAGTCAAGAATGACTTTTGGATCAGTCCGCTTCTTCCTACTGTTAATTTCTATATTTATTGATGCTGTTTAATACACAGGTTGAAGTAAGGGAAAGTCTGCGATTTGAATTTCAATAGAAATTGCTTACTTCCGGAAGAAGCCGAGTCGTCTGCTCATGCTTGGCCACGGCCACCGGCGTCGCAATTAAACTTCGGCCACCCTGCTTATTGCTGCCATAACCATTGGGTCTTGCTAATTTTTACTAGTTCTGAGCACTCAACTAGCCTCAGACCGCGCGAAACTTAAGGTCAGACCACATGCACGCTTGCCAGCGCGTGCTTGCTTTTGGCTACACGCCTTGGCAGAGATCGCTTCGTATTAAGCTATTTACAGCATTTCAATATGCACAAGTTGGATATGGCTACTATCCGTCGGTCAAGCTGGTGCGGGACAAAGTCAGTCCACACCACGTAGCGCGGGCGTATACTCCAGCCCTGTAGGACAAAAAGCAGACTCTGTGCATGCGCACTACAGTTGCATGTAGCTGCGGTCTGCTATGTAGCGTAAGATCCTCAGCGTAGTCCTCAACGTGCACTGCGACTTGCTGAGGACAGCTGCGTTTGGCGCATCGTAACTGCCAAAATCAGAAATAGTGGTGCCTACGTGAACAGCCAAAATCTAATTTGAGCTGCGCACCACGGTGCTGTTCAGTAGACGTAGCATTGTGGACACACCCCGTTCCTCTGTAGGCTTCGCAGTCCAAGCCATTGAAGGAGCGGTAGCACCGCAAAGGTGATCATGGGCGATCTTTACTTACCATTAACTTTGCTTCTGCTAACCGCATTGAAGTATTTTTTGCGGCACAGTATTTCTGAAATAGTCTATTTTAACTTCAAATGCATTTCTTGACTTCGATAAAAAGGGATACAGGGTCCCGATAAGCAACACTCTGCATTACTAGACAGTTTTCAGTTTACCGTTAGCGTAATAGCGGAGTTAAGGGAAATAGCATTACCGTTCCGTAAACAAACTTTGCAGTATGCGAGTTTGTTTAGTATTTAGTATTAGTATTGCGCGGTAGCATAGTTTATGTGCACGACGCTATTCCAATACGTTTCAAATTTCACATACATAGTGCACCTGAGTGATTCTATCTATTCGCCAAGCTTTGTGTGTGCGTCCGAAAAGTGCGACAGGCAGCACAATGAAAGCCGGGAGCGAGTTGTATTTGTACTTTTTTATGTCTGCCGATCCACGGTGAAATCAGTACAAGCTGTCAACCACGCAATGACGGTAATGTTAAACCTGAGAAAAGGCGTGTGTGCGCTAAACGCTATGGGTCGTTTAGCACATGCATATTTCAATCCCGCTATTACGCTAAACACGCTGAACAAATACATGGAGGCTCCAGTGCCAGTTGGAACGCACACTAAACCACCTTGCTTGCAAAGAAAAGCTAATTGAATGGAATAATCAAGTATAAGGAGGCTTCTGCATGCTGCCTGACTTGACAAACATTGCTTCACGAGCCTAATGAATACAGTAAGAAACAAACCAGGGGCCTGCTGCAAAGAGTAAAAGCAAATGCTCGCTGTACAATAAGAACTCGCCTGTTTTCACATTTGCGAAGCTACTGCTTTCCCGCAAAGCATAGGCAGTTCACTGCATGCGCAAAGCATGGGCATCACTACTATGGCTAGTAGTGATGCCAACAAATATTTACGTAATTTTTTTTGCATGATCTGAGTTAGAAATGTTGGGGAAAGTAGGAACCAGGTGCAAATTTTGTATATTTGTTTTTTTTTACTCTCGGTACCTATACCAAAACTATCAATTACTTTCATTCGTGTTCCTTGAGGTGCTTCTTTGAAGTTTCACATAAGAATTCTCAAAAATGGCAATTTTTACTGCTTTACGTCCATTCAAAACACCTGTGATCGGGCTATAATTTTAGGTATCACGATATGCATTGTGACTACTACGTCTTGAAATATAACGTTACAACAAAGCACTAAAAATGAGCACATCTCTAGCGGTATCAAAAGATTTAAGAAAAAGAGAAAGCATTGCCTTATCGATGAAATAAGCCATAGTAGTGCAACACAATTCTTATTGATATCTAAGGTGTATAACCAGTTGATATGACCAGTAAATGAATGAAGGCTTTTGTTTGGAAATGAATACAGCTCATTGTATATGAGCTGTGAGTACCTTTGGCTAGCATCTGTGTAACTGGCTGTGCAAGGTGCACATTTACTGCTTCAATCTTTACATTAATTGACTTGGGAAATTTGTATTTGTTACAATTTTCTGTGAATGGTTATAGCAACATTGGTCATTGTTTGCTTACTTCACTGTCCTCTTTACAGAACTATTTTGACAATGCACCATTGATGAGTGTACCTGGTCGGACGCATCCTGTGGAGATATTCTATACACCGGAACCTGAACGAGACTACCTTGAAGCAGCCATTAGAACTGTCATCCAGATTCATATGTGTGAGGAAATTGAAGGTGACATTCTGCTATTTCTTACAGGCCAAGAGGTACATCACTTTTTTTTTTAAATACAACTGCATGCACTTTGCCCACTTGATGCAGTCTGATCTTTTTTCACCCTACTTGCACTATTCATGATGTCAGAACTATGAAAGATAAAAAGAAATGAGATTTTAGTAGGATTTATGCGAACATATTTTTTTCTGATCACATGTAATGGTGACTACGGTAGGAAAGAGCACTTCCTTGAGTTCTTGTGAATATTTGGTGTGAGTAGCTGGGTAACCACAGCAACCTTCATGAAAACGTGCTCTGCTACCATCTTATGGCGATGCTGCTGCATCTGACATCTCTAACAGTAAGCTGTTGCTAACGTGGCAAATACAGTTATGGTTTCATATGCAATTGTAATGCACAGGCAATATTCGGACCCATTTTCTCTGGCGTAAAAATGTGCGTTAGGTTTGTGAAATACAGTATACGAGAGTCATGCTGTACAGCATTCAGTTTAGTTTGTTTTTGAGCTTTTACACATTTTATTGCGATAGCAATTATATGGACACTCAAAAGCCGATTTCTGCCGTCGCCGTCGCCGTGAGGTTCCGTATGACATCATTTGGAGATGAAATAGTCGCCGCGCGCCGAACGCTGTATGTGCGAGTGAAAGGGCGCGAGGGGCGCCTCTTTCACGGGGAGTGAACGCACGGCGGAGAACAAACACGCGTTCTGCGCCGTGCTCGCTTAAGGGCTGCAGAAGTAGGCGTCTCTTTTCTCCTTTACAATCACCATATATGTAGAGCAAACGCGCCTTCTTCAGACGCGCGAGAGGCCGTGGGGGAGGGAAGGGAGGCGACGTTTAGCTGCCGCACCAAGTGCCTATTTATATCAGAGGCTCCGGCAACAGTCACCAACGCCGCACGCATTTTGAGCGAACGCGGGCAAAACGCCGATGGCGTCGACAACAGTTCTGCGTGTTGCCGATGCTGCTGCATGTCCAAGTTTATACAGCTGATAAAGCTAATATCATTACTCCGTATAGCTCTCTACAAGTTTGCTATCGCAATTGATGCTTCGCCTTTCAGGTGAAACTGCGACAACTTTTTCCTGCTCTTTGTTTCAGGAAATTGAAGAGGCATGTAAACGGCTGAAAAGGGAAATTGATAACTTAGGGCCAGATGTTGGAGAAATGAAATGCATTCCTCTGTACTCATCATTGCCACCAAATCTGCAACAGCGTATTTTTGAGCCGCCACCACCTGCCAAGGCAAATGGGGCCATTGGCCGAAAAGTAGTTGTGTCAACAAATATTGCTGAAACATCCCTGACCATCGATGGTGTGGTCTTCGTGATTGACCCTGGTTTTGCCAAACAAAAGGTACAGGACTTCTGTTTTTATGCTATCTCTATGTGAAGTACCCTAGGCATTACAGTGGAACCTCGATTATACGTCCCCCAGTCATGTGACGACTCACATTTTACAACGAATTGGTTTGGTCTCGGCAAAACCCCCATAGAAATAATGTATTAAAAACCTCTATTATACAACGGAATTTTGCACCGACCCCTCTTCGTACAACTCCTCGCTGGTCCCGTTCAAGGGGCAAAAGGAAAAAAACGCCGTAAGCAGATGCAGGCTGGCACGCGAGCACACTGCAGCCGGCTGATAACGGGTGTGCAATACCCTGTTTACCCAAATTAGCGCGACCACAATTATAGCGCAAAGGGCCACTTTCGACTTGGCAGCCATGTGAAATAAAATAAGAAATAAAACTGTGAATGTAACGCGAGATGAACAGAAGAAGAAATGGTACCTTTATACGGAAATGCAATTCGGAAACTAGTTCTCTTCACTCATCATCGTCATCTAAAGAGGAGACGGAACTTTCCTTGGGCGGTATTCTCGGGCGATCACTTGCGTAGGTAGTTTCACTTTCGCAAAATTCCACGTGACTTGGCACTGAAAGTGTCCCCGACAAGTGTTTCTGGCACTGTCCTAAGCTCGCAATCAGCGCCAACTGTCGGCTATATTGGGGGCGAGGACTTACGGAGTCGCCATCTGTGGGAAGTGCCTCGATTGCGTAGTACGAGGGATAACGCTGCGTGCTCCTAATAGGTTTTGCTGTCGGCACTCAACAGAAACACCACATGGGAGCCTTCTTGGCCATTTCTGTAAGTACTCTCCAAACGAAGGAAGTTTCTTACTGTCAAAATAATAATGTTGGGCAAACAGAAAGTGCAGATAAGTTTACAGGCGCTCTCTTTACTGAATACGTACAGTGAACGCCCATTGCGCGCGGTCGCCGCAAAGGAGTCCCTCGAACCAGCTTCTTGCGCGAAAGGTAGGCAGGCGCTGAGAGCACACTATGTGAAATACGTTCTTGTAGTGTGCTGTCTGTATAACCAAATGGAGCATAACAGAATGAAGCCTCAATGCAGCGATCACACGGGTTTGCAGTAGAGCACTGCACGGGCCTGATTTTTCGGCCTGGCCCGGGCCCGTGCTTCCAAGCCCGGGCCCGTGTTACTGAGCCCGGGCCCGGCCCGGGCGTTCATTACTAAGCTTAGCTAGGGCCCGTGTGAGCATGACCAGGCCCGGCCTGTAAGAAAAAAAAATTCTTTTTTTTTTTTTACTTACAGATTGCACCGTATCTGTCAGCCTCACCTTCTCGAGGTTTAATCAGCTGCAGTAGATAAGCAATAAAAGGCCGAAATCTTTGTTTCTCCCACGGGAACATCGGTAATCCGGCCCATAGTGCCTGTGCTGCTATTTTTCCGCTGGTGTGCATGTACTTACCTTGATTTGTACGATATGGTTCTATGATGTCGTTTAGCATGCAAATATACATGGTGTTTCATTTTAGCTGAACCAAATTTTTAAAGATTGCCTGTGGCAGATAGCACAATTATAATCCTTGATCTAAACTACTCGATGAGGTGGCCATTACTTCCACGAGAAATCAAAACGCCTAATTGAAGAATTACCATAATTATGCTAATTAACTTATAAATTAATTATTTTACGGCACATCTCTCACTGTACTAATTATAGCCGCCAAGTTCGCAAGGCGTATCCACTTGGAACGAATTCTCGGGACTAAACCAGTTTCGTGATATTAATTTTCAAAGTGTCAACAACACTAGAATAGCAATACTAGCTATACAAAACACGCAGCACCAGCTATACAATATAGCATGAGACTGAATTTTACAAGATGCTAAAAAAACAAAACGGGATGTACATTATATACTCAGAACCATACACAAAGGCAGAATAATGATCTCATCAGATACATTACAAGCGACCAAAGTATGAGCTGAGTTCTTTCTTACTGAAATTATCGACATTTTTGTATTTGTTCAAAGTGAATGGTAGGTTATGTATTAACGACTGATGCTTATAGAGTGTTCTGAAGTATGGAATTGACCATATCTCAGGATTTCTTGTGTTCGCATTAATGCGACAACGCTCTAAGGAGGCTAATTGTTTTATGTAGTTCGAAGCTAATTCTGACATGGATGGCCTAATGAATGGTTAAAACACCTAATTAAATGTTTAACATAATTACATTAATTAACTGTTTAATTTAATTATTTTACAGCACATCTTTCAATCCACGAATTATAGCCGCTGAGTTCGCAAGGCGATGATCCACTTGGAACGAATTCTCAGGACTGAACCAGTTTCGAGATATTAATTTTCAAAGTGTCCAACGAAATGCATGGGCATTCCAGTTAACTTTCTGAGGAAAACGCTGTTTTATGCATTGAAGCACAAAAGTTAATGGCCTTAGCGCTAAAGTAATCCAATAGTATCGACACAGGTAATAGTGCAATCGCAAAAGCGGTAACATGGAAATAGTTTGAGAAGTGATTCTTTGTATAATTTATTTTTCCTTACGTGGAAACAATGTTCATTTTTGCCGAAAAGAAAAAAAAATTGCCTTAGCTTGCACTGGCGGCGCAATGCTAAAGAGACAGCGGAGCTGATGGGCACATAGCTAGTCCTCGCTTTTGGGCTAGGCTAGGCACTGCCATGTCATCCCCAGCATTTCCCAGAATTTTTTTATTATTGATTAGCTATTGATTGGCTTTTGATTGTCTATCGCAAGATATTGGCCACGTACTTGGGCTAGGCTAAGCACTACCAAGTTATGTGAATTTATTGATTATTGATCGAATATGGATTAGCTATTGATTGACTGTTAAAAAATAATTTCGTTATAACTAGGGACCTCGACGCTATACGGGGACTCCTGATGTGCCATCGCGACAATTCATTCTTTTTTTCTGTTCTAAATTCTTGGACATTTCCATATCGTTATTTCTCAAGTTGCGTCACACTGTATGTTTATCGGTCTTCTCAGCGAGGAATTGCCCGCTGCTTCTTTTTATTAATCCAGTACATTCATTGTTTGGTGCTAGCACAAACATGATCATATGCCATGCCTTTTTGAATGTGCTTCTTACCGTTCCCTTTCCATTCTGGTGAATTTGCCAGTATCTAGCATCAACAAGTTCATAGATCAAATCTTCATGATATTAACCGGGCAGCGCGTGCCGGCAAAATTCTGTGTTTACTTTCTGCTGTGCACCGAACATCGCAACCCAGAAATCTTCCTCGTAGTCACGGAAGCGCTTGCTACACACTCGAGTTGTAGCCAGTGGCTGCTTGCCGGCTTTGTTTCGCAATCCAAGCTACATGCAGCTTCTTGGCCTGCGCGTACGTGTGAAGGCTGACACCGGGCTCAGTTCCGTGTGCGTCCGGCACTGCAGTACTGAGCAACCATGTGATGTCGGACGCCTTCAAAGGCAGCCACTACCTATTGTAGCACTTTAAAGTGTTGTCAAGCAGACACCCAAAGCGGGAAAACAACCCCACTTTATCAGAGCCGTAGCGCAGGTGGGACTAAACTTTTGTTTTCAGCTCGTTTCGGCGCTTCAGAAGCAGACGACGCGGCCACTGTGTCCACGTGATCCCTCATACCACGTCACGCAAACGGTGGCGCTAGCTTTTCCAGTGGTGGAGCTCGCCACCAATACTTCGAGGGGTTCGGTGCTGGGACAAGCAGAGTCTCGCGAAAGCGAAACTATCTCCAAAAGTGATCGCCCGAGAATCAAATCATATTCCGTGCCGTCGACCTTGTTTGAAATTTAAGTACTTCTTGAAAGACCGCACAGCCATTTCATTCAGAGTATGTACCAGGCCACTTCAAGTTCCACAGAGCCTTTCCGATTGGCCTCGCATTTAAAGAGGGCCTGCCGCTTGTACCGTGACGTCGAGACACCGAGCCGCAGCGGACTTTCTCAGCTCCTCGGCCATGAAAATAGTTTGTCTCTCGAAGCGGCCGCCATACCGAATGCGCTGCATCGCCATAACGTTGCGAATGAATGGAGTCGAACTGCAAAAGGCCGTAGAGTATGGCAGCATCACAAGCACTGCGAAAACAGCATCGATTCCACCCAAAAAGAAGTTCTGACTTCGGTCGACTTGTCTATGGATTGGATCGAGACGTAAAGTTACTGGTTGCCAACGTAACAGTAAAAATCGCGGCACTTGGAATATTTGTTTTAAAATGGTGAATTTTGCCGTTATTTCAGTGTAGCGCGAGGGTCGAGTTCAAGCAAAAAAAAATTATGAAAAAAAAACTCAGGTTACAATGGAATAAATACGGTAAATTGTTTATAATTTAATCTACCTTCCTTGGAGCAGTGCAGGTTCGTGCCGCTGGATTATTCAGGCGGTCTGTATCCGTTTTTGTGCAAGACTTTACGTCATTGCCTATATTCTTAGTTTTTCGAATATACAACGGTTTTGCGTGGTCCCCTCATAGTCGTATAATCGGGGTTCGACTGTAGGTATGAAAAGGCTGTAAAGCTTTAGACAAAAACTATTGATTACAAGCCGTATTTTCTTGTTGCAGGGGTCACAAATTAAGCACAGAGGCAATTGTGTGAACACACATGATACACTTCATTTTTCCCAGCTCACAGTAGAACCCCTCTAATATGTATCCATAAGACTGCAAGAAAAAAACAGTATACTTGGTGGGAAACGTATTACGCGAATTGCATAATAAAACAGACACTATGCATGGTTTTGCCTCTAAAGGATTTACAGTTGTCGACCAAAATTTGGACTCGACGAGGACCACTTAAAGTTCGAAATAAGGGATTTGGCAGAAAATGAGTGACTAATTCCACAAGTGGCCGAAAAAGGTGTGTCGTATTTTCAGATGATCACTTTTGGGGATAGCTTCATGTTAGCGATGTGTGACTAGCGCCAGACGCATCTCCATCTACGAGCCACGGCAGTCTTGGCTCAGTGCCAAACATGCTGTCTTATCATGGTGCCAGGATAACTGTCGCCTGTTGACATGTCCGGCGCTACGAAACAAAGTATCTTCAAGAGTGATTGTCCGAGGATATGGCCAAAGTTTGTCGGCGCATTGCTGCTTGCATCCGCTCCTGCGCGTGTTCAGTCCATATTTCGATCATTATCAGGCTCTCGCAACAGGCATACGAAAATGCAGTCAATGTGTGCGCTGAATCTTCATACCTTGCCAACACAACAGTGAACGACCGAGCCGAATGAAAGAGAATAGCCGAGCAATCGTGGGTTTCTTTTGTGGGGTCTCCAAACGTGCTCTTGGGACAAAGAAACGACAACTTAGTAGTGCAAATAATCACAAGGGTATTTATTGCACCTTTCATACACTAATGCCTGCAGGCCAAAAAGCTACCTATAGAATATATTCCGATGGGCGCGTGACAAATCGTGGAAGTCCGACTCATCGCGGCCAGATAGCGAGCGAATATTTTCATCCCATACTGTGCACCAGCGCTTAAACGGTTTCATCCCACGCTGGCGCGCTTGAACGGTTGTGTTCGTCCATTCCGGTGCCCCGCTCCCCAGCCACACGAGATTCGCAAGGAACACGTATGTAGGTGTGGGCTTTGCTCTTATTTCTTGGTAATTGGCCGCCATCGTTTAAAAATGCGTTTCTGAGAATTTAGGTCTCGCGGAAAGCGTGTTGGCTTATGCGCAGAATGTCAGTGCCACTCGCTGACATGAAACCAAAGGGGAAGGGCCTGCTCCCTCATGCTCCGGAGTAACCCCGCCGTTAGGTGGCGTTAGCAGCGCAACACTTGCGCCATCTCTTGTACTACTCAGCAACCCCACCGGCCGGTGCAGAGCCACATGGTGAAGCCGTATTACAGGAGACGGGAGCCATGCGAATAAAATATCAGGGGACGCATGAGAGTTGCGTATCCCCCCACTTTACAACAGTCATTCTGGCATTTCCCTCGCTTAATTGGCGCCCTCAGTGCAGATATTGAGGTGGAGATGGCGCCACTTGAAACTGCTTGAAGAAGTGGCGCCGCAGTGTGTCACTATTTCACGTGTAAATAAATAAACATTGCATGCGTGGAACTTGCACGACAGCAGAAAATGTAGCATTTGCAAAAACTCTACTGCACTGAATTTTTGAGGATGTGAGTTTTCTACTACAGTTAAAGCCAAATTGAGTGAAGTGATTTCAGCAAGTAGTTTCAGGGGTGGGCATTCTGGCTGAGGAGGGCTATGCTCGTCCGCGGCATCAGCTCCTTAGGTCAGTCTGTGGTACCAGTGTGCATGACGGGGATCACTGCTCCTGCAAGGGGCCATGGCAAGTGGCTATGAGTAAGCGGACTGAGTGGCTTACTCATAGCTTACTCAGGACTGAGCGGCTATGAGCGTAGTGCCATGCAAGACGGGCTGTGTGGCAACAATGGCTACAATATGGTGCCACAGTAGCGTGTGTCATCTGTATATAAACAAATCACTGCATTAGCGGAGGTCTATCTACGGCGGCTGTTGTGAAGCGCGCCCACACGTCACCCACGCGCTGCCTCTTGCGATCTCCTGATTAGTGAGGCAGTCGCGCCATGTTTCACTCTGTTTGCAATGTGCCGCACGAGACAGATTGTCCGCGCCAGCTACGCTACTCATAGCGTTCTCTTCTTAATATAAACCGTGTACCCATATAATCATAATACAAAATATTGACATGCGAAATGAAAACGCACGAAGAGCTGCGCTCAAATTTCGCATTAGGGAGTATCGTAATCGTCAGTGAAATTTTCTCTAGAATTCTTAGCTTCAAATTCACCTCTCACCTTATATGCAGGGCTGATAGATTGTTACTGTTTCAATATGGTGGCAGCAGCGCCGCATTTCCGGCGAACCAGATATGTTTTTTCTCGGGTCTCCCAACTGCACCCTCACCTTTTCACTTTTTAACGAGCTGGGCCATAACCAAAGCGGCGGATCATCGCTGCCAACCTATGCCTATGCGAAAACTTCTGTCGACATCTTCTGAATTTGATGATGCCATGAATTTGTTTTCAATTTTGTACCCCATGGGTTTTCAAAGTGGGTTCCGCGGAACCCTGGGGTTCCGCAGGCCCCTGCTTGGGGGTTCCGCGAGCCACTTATAAATTTTCCGTGGTCCCATGCTCGCCAATTAAGTGGCTAAAATGGCGAGCAAGAGGTGTGCTCGATCCACAGAACTTCCATTACCCATGCCCGAGTGTCAAAAAGCACATCACAGCACGTAATGGTAGTGCGTGAACTGCGCAATAAATCCGCAAGCAGCTTCTAGCCACACAACCTTCGAAAACGGGCAGGACGCCTAAGCTTTCGCACTTGAATCTCGGAGGCCGTCACTTACCAACATGCGCATTTCTCCCGTTTGTAGATAGGGTAGGTGCCGATAGCGTGCGCACTGACGTATACGTTGGAGGAATAAAAAAAAAAATGTGTGGAGCACCACAAATGCCCGCCGCGAAAGAGCAAAAACGGCGCTAGCGACCAAAAGCGAAGCGGCGCAGTCCACATCGTCATGGTCCTCAGCAGGAATCGTACGCGATACGTGACTGACAGCAACGCCGGGATGCTGTGTGCTTATTTGTGCCCTCAAAGCCTTTATTGTTGCGTTAATCGCCGCGAGTAACACCGCGTTGGTGGCCAGCCGCGTGCTTCCATAAGTGCGTAGTTGCCATCTGTCATCGCGCCACTAGCCACCACAGTTTCATCCGCAGCGGTTGTGGCAAACAGTAGTTTCCTTTTGACTCGGTGTGCACGTCGGCTGCGTGCCTTCATAACTGCATAGTCGCCGTCCATGATCGCGTCGATAGCGACTGCGGATTCGTCCATACTTGTTGAAACAAATGGTAGTTTCGTTTTGACTTGCTGCGTGCGTAGGCCACTTGTCTCCTGAACCGCAAGCTCGTCGTCCATGATCGCGTCGATAACGGTCACGGTTTCGTCAGCAGCGGTTGCGGCAAGTAGTAGTTGCGCTTCGACTCAGTACAAAAATGTCAAAGATTAAGACCACCGGCTACATCGCGATGTACGGATGATTTGTTGGCAACCAGCTCCCTAGCGAAAAAATAACCAGATCTGCACGCGGTAGTGAAAAGCGTGTCTGCAGATGAAGATGCACGCCGCGGCTGCTAGCCCTTAATCAGTCATGAGATGACAAGAATTTCAGCTTCCTCACTGCTTTTGTGCAACATAAAAACAAGATTTGCCGATGCATTCAGTAAATAAAAGCGTGTTGAACTAGTAGGCATTCATTTATTGTTTTCTTGATACTCTGGATAATTCAACATTAATTAGTTTAATTAGGACATTTTAATTCGGTTAATTTGAGGGGGGTTCCTTGGCACTTCATGGAGCTTAGCAGGGTTCCCCGGAACGAACATGCTTGAGAACCCCTGTTGTACCCGATTGCACCACGCCGGCAATATTCTGACCCTTTCTTTCTTTTGATAAAAGCTGCTTATTGCTATTACGTAAGCACAATAATAATTCATTGTTAGCTGTCGTTTTCACTTGTATAGTTTTGTCACTGAGGGCAGGCTGAAAATCAATTTTCAATGCATTCACTGTCCTGTAGCACCACCAAGACAACACCATTGAGTTCCATGTATGCTGACCAGCCAAGTTTGAATTATCTCCCAAGGGCCAATTTCATGATTGAAATAATGATGGTCTTGGCCATTAGGAAAAAAAAAGGACACTGGCTGAGACCTTTGGTTGGGATGGGACTAGCGAAAAAGTATATTTAACCAGAGTAAAAATAATGGCAGTTATTGTATTGCTGCTATGAATTCTACAATTGTGCTTCATAAAGGCAACTTGGGACCTTAATTGTCTTCTAGAAATTTTTAGATTTAGGCTGGTACCGTTCAGTGATATAATCTTGTGGCTGTGCTAATTAGAACAACTGTTTACTGACCTGACTGAGGAGTGCATTATAGTGAACTTACCCAATGTTTTGCAGGTTTACAATCCTCGCATCCGTGTTGAGTCTCTACTGGTGTCACCCATAAGCAAGGCCAGCTCACAGCAGCGAGCAGGTCGTGCTGGTCGCACAAGGCCAGGCAAATGCTTTAGACTGTACACAGAGAAGGCATACAAGACGGAGATGCAGGACCAGACATATCCCGAGATTCTTCGGTCAAACCTTGGCTCGGTTGTTCTCCAATTGAAGAAGTTGGGCATTGATGACTTGGTGCACTTCGATTTCATGGATCCTCCAGGTAGCGTACCTTTGTTTCTAGCCAAGTTACGTCTGCTGTGATGTGATTGCTGCACCGATTGCACCAAACGAGGTCATGCATCTAAACCTGCTATTTCATGCAGCATTTAGGCCCAATTTGAGTATCTTGTGCTCAGCCTTTTGTGCACAACCTTAAATGCGTATTCACACTAGGCCAACAAAATGCCGATTGCATTTATTACCTCATTCATCAGCAGGCACTGTTGCGGAAAGGGCAGTTTGTCATACTAGGCTGAAGCAGCCAATGCAGTCATACTAGGCTGATGCAGTGAGTCATACTGGCCTACAGTCAACAACCAATTTTTCGGACGGGCAATTTTTCAGACATGCCTGATAATTCGGAGGGCTTCGCGGCACCGCCACGTACGTACCTGATAGAGTCAATGTATAAAAACATCAGAAATTTCGGACACTAAAAACCTTCGCCTTCCAATTTTCCGGACTTTTTGAAATCCATGTAAATCCACTTGCAGCGGTAGCCGCCACTGCGGAAACGCTAGGCCTAGCTGCTTTGATGTTCGCTACGAAGCTTCTTTCTGTTCGGTGCCGTGTTTTTCATTGAAACAATTAGCCGCTGTTAGCAATGGAGCCGACTCCGCCTTTGTAATCCTCGCCAATGTCTTGAAAGCTGGGAAAGCACAATTCCAGTTCTCAAAAGTCAGCTTCGCCTCAGGACAGCAGTGTGACGCGGTGAAGCATACACAAAGTATTGCAGTGAAGCATACCAAAAGTGGGAAGGGGCAATTGTAAGGGGACACGGTATGCATTCCTTACACAGCGTAGACCGCTTATAACGTAAGTCACCGGAGTCGCGAATATCCGCACTATAACCAAAGCAACAATTTTCAAGGCCCGCACATATGCAAAACATGTGCACTGAGCCGCCTCGCGTATGCCACAGTTGAGGAATGCAGCTAGAACGTTTGCATTCAATTTACAGTCGAATCTTGTTAATTCGAACCAAATCACACGGCGGCGCCTCCGACCGGCATTGTTCTGGCACCGCCATAGAGTAAAAGCTTAGGAGAGACCCCTCAATGTCGCGCGCGAATAAAAAAAAAATGCAGCGGAAATTTCACTCTCACTCAAATGGCAAGGTCGCAGATTCTGCGTTGCGCCAGAACATGCGTGTGCGTGCCGACGTCTCAGCCACGCGTAGAAAATGGCAGTGAACCCTTCTTTCTCTTTTATGCTTCCTCTACTTTCTAGTCACACCTTGACCTTGCACGTTGCGGCTACTGCGCAGAGGGAAGCAGCGGCGCTGTCCCAGGACGGCCAACAAAACTACCCAAGCCGGCAAACGCCCGCTTCCCGATAACGGCAGAAAACGAAACTTCGGGGAGCTGGCGCTGGGCCGTCTGGAGCGGCGGTGCCTGCACGGCGGCGCGCGCGCACGGTGACAGCCGAAAGTGAGGGAGCTACGAGGGAGGGCGAGGGGAGCCACCGAAGCGGCGGAGTTGCCGAGGCGAAATCCGCTTCCCTGCCGCCCTCCTCTCTCACATTCCACAGTCTCTGTGTGCACCCTTCGCCCGTGCTGGTGCCGCCCGCTCCCTGAAGTTTTGTTTACTGCCGTTATCGTGAAGCAAGCGTTGGCCGGCGCTGGCAGTTTCGTGGCCCTCGCTCGCTATTCGCGCCGTGCCATTTCACAACTCGCACTCAAGATTCTGGTTTGAGCCTCACTAGCCGTTCGTTCGCACCACGTGCCCTTCTCCACTTCGTCTCTCTTTCTTCCTGGAGAACTCCTTGGGGCACCCGTTTGAGGGGAGCGTTCGCCGTCCCCGCTGACTGAACTACAAGTGCACAATGAGTGCACTTGTAGTTCAGAGTGCCCCTAAAATGTATCAAGGCACAACATAGATGGCATTTCCTTAAGCTCGATTGCTATTTTCTTTTTCTAGCTCCAGAAACATTGATGCGTGCACTGGAGCTCCTGAACTACCTTCAGTCCCTCGATGACAATGGTGAACTGACCGAATTGGGATCCATAATGGCCGAGTTCCCCCTGGACCCTCAACTTGCCAAGATGCTGATCACATCATGCGAATACAATTGTTCCAATGAAGCCCTCTCCATCACAGCCATGTTATCAGGTAATGAATTCTGAGGAGCTTTTGCATTGTTGGCATCGTGTGCAAAATATTTGCAAGGATAGGGTGCTATGACATCAAATATTTTAATCTAGAATAGTTAGTGCGAGTGTAGTATTCGAGGGGATCACAAGGGCATGCGGCATCGAAGAGTGTTTAGACGTGACATCAGTCAGCACCTATTGCTTATTTCTTTCTCTGCAAGTGGTACATCCTTTTGGCACAATTGTGCTTGCAGGTGATGTTGCATGTGTGCTGAACCTCTAGAGTGGCCTTTTAGTGCATTTTTAACTGCTAATTATTGTGCCCTAAAGGGCAACTCTGGCGTGTGGTTGTTTTTTGCTGTGTCAGGGTAAGGGCAATTTTATGTTCCTGAGACCCTTCTGTCACGTGTGTGATCGTAGAAATCTGGAAAATCGAAAATAACTTTATTAGGACCAGCAACTCATCTTGTTGGTACCCGTATTTTAGTGCAACAGAAAGCGTACGGGTCAGAATGTCCACTCCTGCAGTGGTAACGCAGCAGGTGCCGTGGAACATTTTTATGAGATTTTTTTGATCTGCAGTCAGATCGTGATCATGAAGTCGTATGCTGGAAACATGGTGGAAGCAGTGATAGGTGAGCGCGATATCGATTGTATCTTGATATACAGTCAAACCTCATTAATACGTAGTTGGCCAGGAACGACATTTAGGTATGCACGAAACGATGTACGGATTAACCGCCAATGCCAGTTTAGCAGCTACTACAGGCCAGGAAGAACTACGTCACGATGCTCCTAAACACACACACTCTCAGGCAGGCTTTATTTGTGGGTAGGCAGCAAAAAAGCAGTTATCTTCACTTGCCGTGACGACGGCATCTTCGAACAGTACACTAGGGCCACACCATGACCTCAAGCACACTTGCGGAATGAAGAGAAATTTTAATGTAATAAATACGGTGAAGCTTCATGAGTCCAAGCAGGAAAGGGATCTCACAATAATTTCAATTGAACGATCCAGCTGGAAGGGCCACGTATTCCTGCCCCTTCTATTTATGCAACATTCTGTATCGAACTCTGGCTCTGCATACGTTAAAAGAATCATGAAGGCAAATATTAAGCCAGCATAGACTTTTGAAATAGGAGAAGCATCGAAGCATTTGTTTCGTGCCAAGAAACAACTTAGTTGAGGAGAAAACCGTGACTGAAGGAACATCATACCTCTACCCCATAACAAGTCGCCCGCAACAAGCAAGGTAGTGTGATGCAGCATACGTCATCACCACCTCACAACCACTTGCTGCAGTCATTGAGTTAAATGGCGCATGAGAGCTGTAGTTACGCCTTTTTGCGTAAAATGCAAAGGAGTGGCTCGAAACCAAGCAGACACAAAGCAGTTAGCTGCTTTAGGGAGACTGAAATGAAGTTTGCGCCTATTGTGAACAGGGCCCTACCAATCACCTTCGAATCTTCATGATGCTGAATTTCATTTCAGTGATTTATGCAGACATTATATGGATGAGTCATTTTGTGATGTAGTCAGCATGAGCTTCATGAGCCAGCAGAATCATTGCAGCAGTGCATGAAATGTGAGAGCGAGGACAGTAAGGGGTGGAGAAAAAAACTAAACTACAACCTGCAGGGTCTTCAAGGGTAGCGTCAGCAAGTTAAAATCAAATAGAAGTGAATAACTTCTGTTTGATTTCTATGTTCAAACCCAATGTAATCATCCTTTTATTATCAGTGGTTGACAACCAGTGACAAAATTGGGATGTGGCAGTGCGATGTCATCGGACTAGTACTGGAATCGCCTTGTTGAGTCTGAAATGGTGTCCTACAGTTACCTCAGATGTTTTGAGCATGAATCTATCACTACAGTAAAATCTCGATATAACGAACTTCAGGGGACCACGGTAAATGGTTTGTTATTCTGAAAAGTCGTTATAGTGAAAGCCCCAAAATTAAACATTCCGCCCATTAACTTAACAGTTCATAAGTTGTCATCATATGAGCTATCCACGAAGACGTCGCTGTTGGCTCTCAGCCCGCGCAGTTGCTATTCAAGCACCACCGAAGCACCATGTAATAAGAGTAATGCGCTCAAAACAGACGCTGACGCTGAGAAAACTTCTGCCAAAAAGGAAGCTCCATGTCGCCTCGAAATGCAATGTTTCTTGTTTGTTTATTTTCACAATCCTTTCTGTGGACACCGCAACTGTCTTGCTTGAGGCGGACGACACCTTAACTATGTTAAAGTGCAAGTGCGCGTAAAGGGCACTGCCTGGAAAGTACGAAGTGTGATCGTGTGGCAACCCCGCGAGCACGAAGGTTAAATTTATCCACGCGTGTATCTACTATGGCCGCAGAAAGCGCGAAAAAGGCGCGCGGAAAGAAAAAAGAGACTCGCCTCCGTTGCTAGGTGACACTTGTCTGGGCGGGACATGCGCTCGCAAAACTTGATGCGGCATCGCCTCAGCTAGTGTTCAAACGGTCCTGCGCGTGACAATCGCCACTTCGGGACCTTCTCAGAAAGAACAGCTCGCCTGGCTGTCGAGCTCAGCCACTGTTACCCTGCCTCGGAACGAAAAAGCGCTAGTCGAGAACGAAAGTATTTTCCGGTGATGCCCGACCCGATGCACACCGCTGGTCCCGCTGTTCTACTGAGCTGCGTTGTTGGAATATCCATCCACGCGGGGCTTCGGGCACACTGCGCCGCTGTAGAGCGCAAGGGCGCCGTCCTTAACCAGGGAGGGATCCATTGCAACGCGCGTCGGCGTGTCATATGAGGGTTGCGTGGTATGGAAAAGGCATGTGCGAAAGAACCTGTATGCGTGCGCGGGCGACAGCCACTTCCCTTGTGACATGCCGCTGTCGCCAATTCGCGTGATCGTCGCGCTGCTTTCGAGTCTTTTTCGGAACTCGTGGAGTGATTATCGTGGGCGATTGGCCTTTCGATAGGCGGCCGCCCGGCTTTCCGACGCGCCAATGCTGCGTGCCAGCGTAGTTTTTTCCTCAGGCGCCGTCTCAGGTTTTCTGGACCCGTGCGCCGTGGCGTCCACTTTCTGCGCCTTATCGTCTGCTAGCCTCCTGTTTCGGCTGCCGTGACTGGATACACGGAAATCTAAGAATCCCAGATTTTGGAAAATGAGTTCGTAGTACTGAGGTGTTGTTAACATGACACGGAAACTGAAAACCACCGTTATTCTAAGAAGTTTGGTATTCTGAAGTTCGTAGTGCTGAAATATTTTTACATTGAAACTATAAGTCAGCAGGGGATTTCTGAAAAGTTTGTAAATCTGAAAAGTTCGTTAATGTGGGGTTCATTGTAACGAGATTTTACTGTAGCTTATCTTGATATTTGCTTTTAGTGTTCATTTAAGGAGTGTAATATATATAAAGGCAGCTTTACTTAAGGTGCTTTAGAATAAGAGTTACCGCTATTTTAAGTCCATGCTTCCACAATAGGCATTATCACTTGCTTAAATGTCATACATATTTAGACATTTACAGCTTTTCAAGGAAAACATGGTACCCTATTGCACTCACAAAGGTTCAACTTCTAAAGGGGACTATTTCAGGTCATTGCATTCGTGCGAACCATATGATTGCGTTCGAGCGCCCTCGGTGAACGGAACCACCTAGAAACGCGGTACGCGCGAGCGGCGCAGCGTGGCGCCAGCCGTCAAACGCTGTATCTACTAGCAAATGGAGTGTTGCAACCGGCGTAATTGAGTTTGCAAAAACTGAGCAAACCTCATTGTAAACCGGTGAAAAGGATGAAGACTGAGAAAATGCAAAAATGACTATGTAGTGTTTCGAAATCTTTTGCGGTAAACAGAATGGTTTAATTTCTTGGGGTAACAAACATGCCATGCGGTGTTTTTTTTTTTTTTTTTTGGCACTATGGGAAAATAAATTGTTTTCGACCTGCCTTAGGAATATTTTAAGTGAAAAAGGCAACTGACCATAAGTCATTACCATGTTTATCAGTTTCCAAATGCCCACTTTTTTAAGGCCTTAAATTTCTGTTTCAAGGTCATGTTGTGAGGTACAGAAAAACGGAGCACACGGGGAAAGAGAAACAGCAGTGTGGAGGAGGGATCTTAGAAAGGGCGACGTAGCGCACTCGGAGAGTTGAGGGAAAGGGTAACGGCGGCACAGTAGGAGCGTGGAGGGAAAGCGGCGCTGGGGAGGTGGAGGGAAATGTCAGCGGCGGAACCTGTAGAACGTTCTGGAAGCCGCAGTACGCTCGCAGCGCAGCTCGCGCTTTGCATATGTCGCCACGTGGGCTGAGAACTTCATTCCACATCGCTATGGGTGAGGACGCACCAGGCCCTAGTCGTGAGCAGGGAAGACCGAGAAAGTACGCCACGGTGGAAGAGGTTAGAGCAGCTCGAAATGCCGCTCGTAACTGTCGTTGGGAGAAAGCTGCTATGGATGAAGCGGTGGCAGCGGTCCGACGAGAGCAACATGCAGCCTTAATGCGACACAGGCATTCTTGGAATGCAGAATTGGTGGAGAGAGATGCCGCTGCCACACGTGCAAGATGAGCCGCCTTCAGAGGTGAAGGTACCGAGGGGGGGGAACAGGAGGCTCCTGGCAATGGCAAGCAACCCAAACGAGCTTCGGACGGTTCTGTCCAGGGGGCTGCTGAAGTGATGACGGGCGTAGCCGCTGTGGAGATAATACAGTAAAACCTCGGTGATACGAATCTCGCGGGGTTGCGTGAAATATTCATATAACCCAAAATTAGTATCATCAAAACATACACAATATCAAGAAAAATGAATTTATTTTTACCAGAAAAGATTTCTAATAGTGGAATCCCATTGATACCTTCCTGGCTGCTGCGTTTTCCCGGCTGCTACGTCGCATTTTCGCAGTCCCGACCTAAATCCCATTGACTTCCATGTATAGTCGAATCTCGATAATTCGAACTCGAAGGGGCCCAAAAATTTGTTCGAATTAAAAGGACTATTTTTGAAATATTCGTGCACCATAGCACGGACGTACGAACGGTGCGATTCGTGAAATATTGCGGCGCGCAAGCACATAACGAGCGAGGGCCACGAAACTGCCCGCACTCGCTTCGCGATAACGGCAGCAAACGAAATTTCAGGTAGCGGGCGGCGCAGGCACTGCTAGAGAAAGAGATTGTGGTTGTGAAGAGGAAGAGGCGACACTGCGACGGGCGCACGCGGGGACTGTCGCAGGTGAGGGAGGAGGGCGGCAGGGAAGCGGATTTGGCCTCTGCAACTCTGTCGCTTTCCTCGCAGCCCCCTCACCTTCGTTTGTCTCCATGTAGTAGTAGAAAACGTTTATTCACAGAGAGAAAATAAATACGGAGGAATAGTGGAGTGGAGTCGAGTGGAGTCTTCATTTCAAGACCCCAGTGGCCTTTGCTGCTCTCGCCTGGATTACCAGTCCGCACTGGGTCGCTAGGTCGGGGCTGGACAGAGTGGCCTCCCACTGCTCTTCCGGTTGTTGTGTTTGTATGTATGGGGGTTTGGGGCCTGTACACCTCCACGTGACGTGGTAGGCGGTGGGTCGTTCGTTATACCATGGGCATGCGTCTTTGTAGTGTTCTGGGAATATAATGCTGTATTTGTGTTAGTTGGGGAAGGTGTTGGTCTGGAGCTGTCTCCAGTCCCGTGCTTCCTGTGTGTTTAGCCCCTTGTGTGGTGGGGGGTAAAGCTTACGTTTGCGCAGGTGTTGAAGTCGTGCGCCGTAAGCCGCGGGTACGGGGAGGGTTGTAGTGGGATCGAGGATTGTGGCCGCTCGGTTTGTGATCTCGAGCTAGCCTGTCCGCGGCCTCGTTACCCTCCAGCCCCGAGTGCCCCGGAGCCCACGTGATCTGGTGTTTGAGTGATGAATTTGTAGCCAATGGATTAGTCGTGAATCTAGAAAATTTTTGAGGTATTCTGCCTGCAAGAAGGAGCCGACACGCCGCTTGGGAGTCGGTTATTACTTGAAGTTCTCGGTTGGTCGCATCCCCGTACTGAACGGCCAGCACGATCGCCGCAGCTTCCGCTTGTGTGACGGTGCAATGTGGGATAGAGATGCTGGAGACTTCTGCATAAGAAGAGTCCACCACCACGGCTGCTGCTGCGTTCGATGTATCCTTATATAGGGCGGCGTCCACGTACACCGTCCTCGGGCTCCGTCCCACTGTGCGTTTGAGGTAGTCCACTCGGGCGTTTTTTCTGCCTTCGTTGTGGGATTGAGACATGTTTTTTGGGAGCGGGGCCACGTGTACTCTGGCCCGTTACTATGTCGGAATGTTTGTGGTCGACTGGATGGCGTCAAGGTCCGCCGGGTAGCCGATGCGCTTGAGGATGTGTCGGCCTGTCGCTGTGGGCAGGAGGCGTTCTCTCTGGGACAGGAGGACCGCCTCCTGAATATCTTCGAACGTGTTATGTAGTCCGAAAGCTTCCAAGCTGACGGATGTGTACGGTGGGAGACCGAGGGCGTTCTTGTAGGCTACGCGTATCATCGCATTGGCTTTGTTGAAGTCTGCTCGAAGCAGGGTGAGGTAAGGGAGCCCGTAGGAAAGGCGACCGATTACCAGTGCCTGCACCAAACGGATCATGTTCTCCTCCTGCATGCCTTTTCTGTTTCTGGCCACCCGGCGGATCATCTTAGAGATCTGCTGTGTTGTAGTCTTGAGCAGTTGGAGTGTGTGGTTGGCCTTTCCGTTACTCTGCAGCCAGAAGCCCAAGATCCAGATGAGTGGTACTTCTCGGATTAGGACCCCGTGTAGGAGGATGTTTAGGTTGCCTGGCGATTTGTAGTGGTGTCCCCGTATGCGTATCACTTCGCATTTGTCGGGGGAGCAGTGGAGTCCGCATCGAATGGCCTCTGTTTCGACGCAGATTGCTGCCGCTTGGAGTGTGTCTTCCTTCTCAGCTAGAGAGCCGGTGTTTGTCCAGATCGTAATGTCGTCCGCATACAGGGTGTATCCAATGTTCGGAACCTGCTGCAGAGCCCTTGCGACGCCGATCATGGCGACGACGTTGAATAGGAGTGGGGAGATGATCGATCCCTGTGGTGTGCCCTTGTTGGGCATGTCTTGAGGGTCCGATCTAGTGTCACCCATTCCTATTGTTGCCGTTCGGTTGGACAGAAAAGTTTTGACATATTGGAAGGTGCGCTCGCCGCTGTTGAGATTGCTGAGCTCGGAGAGGATTGCCTCGTGAGACACGTTATCAAACGCGCTTTTGAGATCCAGCGCCATAATGAGGGGTTCGCCACCCCTCGGGATGTTAGAGAGTACTTCCTCCTTAAGGAGAAGGAAGGCGTCTTGTGTCGACAGGCTCGACCGGCAGCCAATCATGGATAGATGAAAAAGGTCGTTATCTTCTATGTAGTGTTGGAGGCGCGTCTGGACGACTCGGTCGTAGAGCTTCGACCACGGGCTTCTTGCCCGGTTTCGGGATTACTATGATCTCCGAGTGTTTCCACTCGGAGGGAGTTTCATTCTTCTCCCAGTGCGAGTCGTTCAGGTACTTGGTGAGGTCCCTGATCTGTGCCTTGCTCAGGTTGCGGATCATGGCGTTGTTAATTTTGTCCGCTCCAGCCGTCGTATTTCGGGTGCACGATCGTACTGCGGCGTACACCTCGGCTTCGGAGATAGGAGCGTCGAGTGCCGGGTTTTCCTCACCCTGATAGGTCGCAGAGCAGGGTGGCGTGGTGCTGGTGCCGATTTTGATTTAGAGGGGTCGATGAGGGTCCGCAGGATTGCCCACGTACGGGAGGTTCCCAGCATTCCCCGCAGTGACTGTCCCCATGCGCGTCCGCCGCATAGCCCACTCCTTGAAGTTTCGGTTTCTGCCGTTAAAGCGCGCGTTGGCCGAACTGGGCCTCTGCCGTTGCTTCCAATTGCACTGCAGCCGCAGCATTGGCTGAGACGTCTGCACGTACACGCATGTTCCAGCGCCACGCAGAAACGGCGACCTTGCCGTGACGCCGCGGTTCTTTTTCTTTTTTTTTTTCTCCGCAACGCGTTGAGGGGCCTTGCCTAAGCTTTTGCTCTCTGGCGGTGTTGGAGCAATGCCGGTCGGAGGCGCCGCCACGTGATTTGGCGCACTGCGGAGAGCATTATCGGTGCGCAGTATGTTCGAATTAACCATCGCAAATGCTTTCGCGTTCGAATAACCGGGCGTTCCCCATGATACTTCGCCAATCTATAATGTATCGGCATGTTACGTTGCGTTTGAATGTGGCGGTCACGTAAATTTATCGGTGCAGCCAGCTTGTACATTGCAACAAGCGACCGGCACGTTGCAGATACGACGCACCCACGTGAGTGCCGTTACTGCCGTATCCTGAAAGCGGTCTGCGACGTGCGCATATAGTGCGCGCCTGCGCGGACCTTATCGTCAAAATGATCTGCGATGTTGACGAAATGCGCCAAGTGCCAGTAGCTTCGTATGCGCTGTGCCTTCGACGTTTAGTTCGCGTTGAAGCAAGAGACAGCGCAAAGGTCCATTCGCTTGCTGCTGCTGCTGCGTTTCCGTTGCTTCACCTTTCGGGCGAAACTGCGGCTTTTTTTTTTTTTTTTCGCGGTCCCTTGAAAAACATCAACGGGACGTTTTCTTCTTGTCCAAATCGTCGGCGATCGCCTTCTGAAAGGCATATAAGTGCGCGCACGTGATCTTGGGAATGTTTTCGCACGCCACTGAACGCCTGAGCAAGTCGAGTGCAGGGAGCGTTTTGGCCGTTGGGGCTGCTGCGCTGTGGTCGTCGTTGCAGCATTGGTCCTCGTCTAATTTCTCGCTAAGCATCGGCTAGGCCGTGATGTGGTCCGGTCCGCTCGACGTGAGGACCAATGAGAGATTGCGCAGCCGCGTGACGTAGTCGGTTGCTTGGCAGCTATGGATCCCGCCCAGATCCCGCTGTGCCGGCTTGTCTGTGCCGGTCCCCTGCTGGTTTGGCCGCCGCCGCTGTTGCTCACACGTTCGTATGATCCGTAGCGGCACGGCAACACGTTCGGAACAGCCGATTTTTTTTCGTATTGTGAGCAATGTATTTCGGCCGGGGAATGTTATGAATTCGTATCACACCGAAATTCATACCACCGGGGTTTTACTGTACAAAAGCGACAGAGCAGAGCAACAGCCACGACTTTGTGGACAATCCCCTTGGTGCAATGTGTGATGTGTGTGACCGCATTTGGTTCGAAGGGGACTTGAAGAAAGTGAAACCTGGGTGGTGTCAACAGCATATCAGCAGGAAGTTCAACAGCCGATCAACAGAATGTCCAACTAGGCTTTCACCTTCACATTCTTGGAAAGTTCTAAGCATCCCCCATATTTTTTTTTTACCCTCTAACAAAAGTTAGTCCGAAAATTGCCTGCAAAATGCAATTGAACACAAAACTGTTGACAGCCTCCTGCCATTGAAGCCAGCGTCATCAGCATTGTCATCACAAAATGGCAATGATGACATGCTGCTTTGTCGTTAAGGTACCATTTTCCCTGCTAATCCAGCAGCAACAAATCATGTCAGGTGTTTTTGGAATTCCTGAGACTTGCATGCATCACAGGATGAACTAGCGAAGTGTTAATCTAGGCATGGGCAGCCATCCTGTTTGCAATTGTTCCTAGATGTTAAACGCGCAATGTACAGTCAACCACAAAATATTACGGATCATGAAATCTGAGAAAAAGCTGAATATCTCCGCAGCCTGATATTTTCATTGCATGTATGTGGGTGATGTGCTGTTCTCCTGTTTCATTACTGTCATTATCATGGTGCATCAGATAGCTGAAAGAAGTCTATCATTTACAAGTTTCTCAGTTGACGAGACGTTACGTTGTGAATTGCACTACATGCATATGTCAGATAATGTAAATAGGGACTTTTTTTTTTACAAGACTGGCTCTTCGCAACCTTTATTTGTTCAGAAATGAGAAAATATTTGTATTCTGTTTCACAATTTTACTGTAGTTAGAGACGTGTGTTCTCTCTAAGTAATCATTTTTGTGTGGTCTGTCCAGATTCAGGTTAGTCAGTTGGTTTCAGTCATTCTTGTAACTTGGAAGAGGTACGGTTGCAAGTGGTATAATTTGATAGTGGTGCCCTGCCAACATTAGTTCTGTGAACTATGTGTGTGTTTCAGCACAAAAGTAATTGGATCATCACCATAATTGATGATATCTCAGCAACAGGCCGTCTAACATTATGGCATCATTAGCTGTATAAGGCTCCATCATGATGTTTCAGCAGCCCTGTAGGGCTTGTAGGTTGTTAAACTGCTCTTTCCATGTCACACATTCAAGACGCTGCACTTGCATTCATTCTGTGCTAAAAAATTGCACTCAATCATCTTATGGTGACATGCTATCACAGCAGTGGTTATGGTGAGAAATATTTTGTTCCTGGCCATTGTTTAGTTCACACAGTCGGTCAAATACTTTATGCAAAATAAAAAAGGCAAAAAAAAGTTTCTGCATTGTGTATACACAATCTTAGCTGCTTCAAGAAAGCATAGAAAACACTGAAAATAATATAGAAGTAGAGCATTTGGGAAAACTAATTTTTGTTTTTAGCTATACATATCTAGAAAAAATGTCTGTATTCACATTTGGTTCTTCATTGAGCGCATGTGATTGCCTTGTGAAAGGGTTGGATATCTGGAAGCTCAGTGCTCAGAAATGGGCTAGTTTGCTTATGCCAAATTATTGACAGCGGACAGAATTTTTTCTTTAAACTGCTCTGTGGGGATTGTCCTAGTGTGACAACCAAGCACAACTGTTGATATATAGGAGGTCATCTTGAGATGGGCCTAGTACAGTAGAACCCCGCTGATACGTTTTTCACGGGACCGTAAAAAAAAAAAGTAAGAGCCAGGAAACAGGAAAAATTGAGAAATAGGGGAGTAGTGTTGAACTGCACACAATATTATTGTAATTCTTACACGTGAAAAAAATGTCGTAGTTTCGCCCGACAGCCGAAGTATCGTTGAGATAGCAAATTAGTAGACAGCTATACAAAGTAAGAATAGTAGTTTTATCGTACATATAAACTTGTAAACATTCGCTTATTAACTATAGTATAGACCATTTATAACGTAACCGTTTATAGTGCAGAACTGGCTACAACACGGCCTTTTTCGACTCCCGTTTACCCTCCCATAGAACTCCATGTATACGCATACCGCTTACAGTGAAGCCGTGTCAGACGAAATACCGGTTATAATGCGGCTTCTGGGGAAAATCTCGCCGACAAGGGCGGCCGCTAGCACGCTTCTCAACAAGGTGCGTGCTCCTGGCCGGCGTATGCATTATTCAGTGCAATCAAACTCGTTAATTCGGACTACTTTTGGAGCTCGGCGAGCGAGGAGCGCCGCAAATGTGCGACGCAAAAGAGCAAGAACGGCGCTAGCGTCCAATCGAAACGAAGCGGCGGAGTCCGCATTGCCACAGCCATCAGTTGAACTCGTACGTGAATGACAGCAACGCCGCAACGCTTCGAGCCTATTTGTGTCTTTAAAGCCTGTATTCTTGCGTTTACCGCCGCACATAACACCGCGTTGGCCGCGGGCTTTCATAACTGCGTAGTCATCTATAATCGCGTCGATAGCGGCCGCAGTTTTCTCCGTAGCGGTTGCTACGGTTGCACAAGTATGTACCAACAGGCCCAGCAACAGACTCTTCTGCGAACAGTAGTTTCGTTTTTACTCGGTACGTGCGTCGGTCGCGTGCCTAAAAAACTGCGTAGTCGCCATCGATGATCGCATAGATAGCGACCGCAGTTTCGACTGCAGTTGTTGCAGCGTAAGGTAGTTAATTCGTCCAGACTCGGTGCGTGCGTCGGGCGCGTGCCTTCAGCACCGCGAAGTCGCCGTTCATAATCATGTCGATAGCCGTCACGGTTTTTTCCGCAGCGGTTGCGGCAAACAGTTGTTTCGTTTTGAGTTGATGCAAAGCTGTCAAGCTTGAAGAGCACCGGCTACATCGCGATGATGTTTTCGCCAGCTTTCGTTTTCGCGATGATGTACAAAGCGTGTCTACATGCTTGGTCTACATGTTTTGCATACGTGCAGGGCTTGAAAATCGTTGTTTTGGTTATAGTGCGGTACCGCTTATAGTGCAGATATTCGCGACTCCGGCGACTTACGTTATAAGCAGTCTACACTGTATTAACAAGCATGGTGTCAGCGCCCACAGGCAAACATGAACACATCACACTCGATAAGCGCGGACACGCGCAGTCAAACGCTGGCGTGAGGAATTTAAGCGCCGCTGCAGAAGCGAGCCAAGTGACCTTTGTGCTGTAGTCTATTGCTTCAACGCAAACTGAGCGCCGAGAACACACAGTACGCACAAAGCTACGAGCCGCCGACGCACCTACACTGCGTAGACTCTGCCCCCAACACAGATCGCTTTCAAGATACGGCCCGTGCGACTGCGCGCCGCCGTGCAGTACGCATTTAAGAGCACAACGCTGCCCGCTATCCCTCCCCCTCGCTCCCTCGCTGGTGCCTCAAGCGCAACGGAAGAAGGCGCGCTTCCTCCCTGCTTTTCTTTCCTTCGCGTGCGAGATTTAGACGCGTTCGTCGGCTCCCCTCGCGCGCTTTCACTCGCACAGACAGCATACGGCGCGCGGCGACGGCGTTATCGCCCTTGGACTTTATATGGAACATCTATGAGCCAAAACCAATTTTAGGGCCGCAACGCGTCATAGACACCATCTTTAGATAGGAAATGCGGATCTCAAGGGCCGTACTTTTGCTGGCGGAAACCGAAAATACGTCATAAGTGTCGCCCCTGGCACTTTGGGCGGCCAATGCCATCGTCAAGCAACCAAGCCAAGCGACATGAAAGGTCGAAATGGCCGCTCGGGCCGGCGCGAGGTGGCAGTTCGCAACGCATGATGCGGGAATGGTCCCACAGTTGCAACGTAACAGCAGGGTTACCAATGCATTGGGTTCTATGGGAGCTGTGCCGGGACCGGCCGAAAACGACGTAACAGCCGGGAAAACGCAGCACCCGGAAACGTAACTGCGGGGTTCTACTGTATTGTATCTGGGACATTTAACATGGCATGCACTAAAGGAGCCCGCAGTGCTTTGTGACCAGGTCTGCAGCTGCAAGACACTAAGTGCTGAGGTGAGGCAGGAGGGCATCTAAATGGGACCCTGGTGGAAGGTGCTTGGGGTGAGCCTAGTGGCACGCAACTAAGCAGAGGTGGATGTGGGGCTGCGTCTGTACCCGTCTGCGGCCCCCCCATCCGACACTGTTCAGTTCCGCAGTGCTTTGTCCGCCCCAACGAGGCCAAAAAGGCTGCTGACGAGTCCAAGATGCGATTTGCCCACATTGACGGGGACCACCTGACCTTGCTGAATGTGTACCACGCCTTCAAGCAGAGTAAGTCAGCTCGATCTAATAATTCTGAATATTCAGTTTTTACAAGGTCTGATGCAAGTTTCTGTACATGTTTCTTGTCATGCCACAGTTCCGCAGGTGATCGCATTTTTCCATATCCTAAGTTAATACGGCTTGTATGAAGAGCTTGCTTCAATTTCCAGATTACGATTAGCCTGCTGAAATGAAGAGTTTAAAGTTAATTATTGGATTTTTGTTAATTAGCAACTAATTACCTCATATCATCTATCACTCCATCGTTGTCACTGCTCACCGCATGTCTGGAGGAACGGTCCTTTTATTTCAGAACAACTCTTTTTATATGTTACTAAATGCTTTGGCGGTGGGGTAGCAATAAGCAAAATGCTTTTTATATTTTTATTTATTTTGTGTGTTTGTGTGCAGTAAAATTAAGTGTTCAAATTGTACTTCGACGTTGACTTTTTTCATCATTGTTCAGCGCAGTTGGTGTCAAAACAAAACTTAACGTTCACACACTCTTAATAGACACCTATTTACTATTACTATTGTACCTATATTGTATTCTTGTGGAATAATGTTTGTCTTGAAGGTAGCCTGCACTTACATCTGCCAATTTTACATTATGTACTGCATATCAAATACTCAAGCATGACACACATCTTTGAGAAGTATGCATAGAACTCCTGGAAAGACTGCGTGCTATGCCTTAACTGTACTATTGAGAGGGCTGCTTGGTTATTGCTGCTATAATTGGGAGGGTTTTGCAATTGCAATTGCCACCATGTGATGTTTGCAATGACCATATCTGTGCTTCACATGGCAACAGCTCATCAATAACATTCAACCATGGTCTGAAGGATAGCCAGTTGGGACACATTTACTCAAATAATGCATTATTTTTATTACTATACCACTTTCGATTTGTCAAAATACCTTCTGTTGTGAGCAGATGCTGGCAACCACTGTTGTATGCCTAGGTGTTTTCATAACCCAGACTGCAGAGGTTCGTGGTATGCGGAAGATACACTTGCAGCAAGCCTTTACTTTCAAGCGCATTATCAGTTCTGCGTAGTGTGCTCATTGCTGTCAGTTCACTACCCTCGAACAGCTAGGAAGGACAAAGGGGCACAGATGTAGGGAAATCGTGCCTGTTTGATTTCGATAGCAATGTGTACTGTCACAATAATTTGAAAGGAAAGCTGCCACTGGTGCATGAAATAGGCCCCTAAATCTTTGCGAACTCAATATTAATAAGGTGGTCAAATTAGGAATGTCAAAGTATGAGGGAGGAAATGTGTTACATCACATTTTTACAGCTTCTAGTGGCGTTTTCTTAGTATGTGGGTAGGAGCATCAAAGAGTGCTCTTTGCTTAGAGATGAGCTACAATGTCTACATGCGCTGTAAATTCTGAGCGTTGAGAGAGAGAGAGAAAAATGTATTAAAATTCTGTGGTGTACGCCCACTTTTGATTTAAGTCATTGATAGAATAAAAGTGCAGTCGTCAGTACTGTTCTAAGATTCATTCATATGTGCCAGAAACCTTGAAAGCTGGCTATGAGGTGAAAAGCAAAAAGCATGATTACTCATGAATGATATGGGAATCAATAAAAGGGTCTAAGTTGGTCTCTCTCCCTCCCGTTTTTATACTTATACATGTCTACATAAATTGATCACTTTATGTGTGCATAATTTATGTAGAGCATCTTAAAGTAGTATTGAATTTAATGTTTCACACAGTACTGAATGAAAAGTCTTCATTAGTATTTATCGTTAATGGGTCATTTATGAATGCTTTTATCCCCCCTCCCCCTTCATTTTTTTTACTTCTACCCTTTCACTTGACAGACCACGAAGATACCCAGTGGTGTTATGACAACTTCATCAACTACCGTTCTATGAAGAGTGCAGACAACGTGCGGCAGCAGCTGTCAAGAATTATGGACCGCTTCAACCTTCGCCGAACATCTACAGAGTTTACTAGCAAAGACTACTACATCAATATTCGCAAGACTCTTGTATCCGGGTTCTTTATGCAGGTTTGCATCTCCTAACTTTGCTACTTTTTTTTTTTTTTAATGCATTTTACATGTTTTTGCCTGAAGCAGGATGTGGCTGAAGGCAACCTTGCTCCAATGAGTATTATGGAATTCCAAATTACATTTGCGGGCCAGCATCGTAAAATAGTTTTTTTCCTGTATAGGTATAAATACTAGATGTGAAATTGCTGTCCAGATATTAACTATTTTCTGCCCATGAGAAAAAGGCCTGTTTTATGCTACCTTTGGTAACTTTTCTTTAATATATTAGTATATAAGAAACTGATGTATAGAATGACTCCACTCAGAGAAATGTAAGCTATATGAATGGGCTTTTGAATGGTGTAAATATGAAGTCTTAATTGCTATAGCAAAATTTGTGACGCTAGACATTTTTTAAGATTGAACGAAATCAGACAAAAACATGCCTAAAGCACAGAAGAAAGAGCCAAGGTGCGTTCAAAAGATACAATAGTCTTATTTTTATTTTTGCTTCTGTCAGTGCAAAGCTCTGTAAAAAATGGTCTAGCTGACTTTTTGAGCTATCAAAAGTCAAAGCAACCTTCATGAATGGGCAGTTCCACAATGTGGTGAAGCGAAAGTACATGTACTGCAGTTTTTGAAGAAAACACCTGTTTTCTGTTCTGCTGAGTTCTATTGGTAGCACTTCTTACATTTCCAGCATTTTTCCTACCTAGTCGAAAGTGGAACAGTATCACATCAAGGTTTAGTGATGCTTATATCAAAATGCAAGCCTGGGAACCATTACACCTATCCATACACCTCTTACTATATATTTGTTGAACCCTCTATATCATTGTTTTATTGCGTCCGGGTGGTCCGTGCTGCGATCATCTCAAAGTGGCAACAGGATTGGGGCTGTCAAGTAAATAAGCTACAAATAGTAAAGCCCATACTGCAGGAGTGGAAGACATCATACAACCAGGAACGTTTCCTGGAAGTCATTCTATGTCGTGTTTGCATCGAACACACACATATCACACTTAACTTTTTATTGAAAAATGAAGAACAAGCGGTTTGTGATCAATGCGAAGAATCTCTAACTGTGAATCACATTTTAAAAACATGTCCGGCGTTAGAGGAAAAAAGACAGAAATATTTTATGAACTTTACAAAACACTAACACCACTTCATCCCTCCCTGATCCTAGCTGAAAACGCCCTTGTATCTCTAGGCGATGTTTTAAAGTTTTTAGATGAAACAGGTTTCTTAAACAAATTTTAAAGTAATGATATTTGTTGCTTGAAGCTCTTTCATCAAATTATAAATTTTCATCTTGTGCATGGTGAATCATAGCCTTAGTTGCTTTTGCGCCATAAAACCTTACTTAACTAACATTGTTTTAGTATTATGGTCTCATAAAGTGCATACCATCTGTGGTGCAGTGTTCAGACAAATTTATGGCAAGTAGATCTTTATGATTATTTTTTAGTGTGAAGGAAATATACACAAATTTATAATTGATTGAAAGTATTTTCAGGGGTTTATTGAGATTAGATATTTAAAGCACAACTTATTGCAGAACAAACCTGTTATTTTATTCTCTTCTCGTGTATACATGCTTAGAGAAAGTATTGGTACATTCGACTGGTTCCTGCTGTACTCCAACTTGGTTTGTAGCGATGCAGAGCCCCTAGAGATTGGAGCCAGATAATCCCTTCCCCAGCCGAACGTTCAGCTGCTCCCAGAGTTCTTGCAATAGCCGTGTGATCGAGATTCTGTCCGACCTCGGTAGTGCTTTCAGCTCGAAGGTGAAGAGCGCCTTTGAGTGCTCCGAGTGAACCAGACAAATGTGTTCAGAGGGCTCGATTGCAACCATCCGAATGTAAACTTTATCACGAGAGCGCTCAACAGTAACCATTCCACAGATAACAAAAGAAACCATTGCAAGAATGCTCAAAAGCAACCAAAAAGTTTCAACAAGAGAAGTTTTTGTATATTGCAGCAACAAAATTCTGGTTGCTGAGCCTGTTAAAGGTAACATGGATGCTCTTGCACTTGTTAAAATACTTTCCTGTCACCCGCCGTGGTTGTTTAGTGGCTATGGTGTTGGGCTGCTGAGCACGGGGTCGCAGGATCGAATCCTGGCCACGGCGGCTGCATTTCGAGGGGGGGGGGGGGGGATGCGAAAACACCCGTGTACTTAGATTTAGGTGCACGTTAAAGAACCCCAGGTAGACCAAATTTCCGGAGTCCGCCACTACGGCGTGCCTCATAATCAGATCATGGTTTTGGCATGTAAAACCCCATATTACACTACTACACTTTCCTGTCCGCGTCTATTCCCATCAGTAGACAGCTATCAATGGTTGCAAATTTTTATTTTGCCACTTTCTGAGCGCTCTTCAACAGCTAGTGCCAGTTATTGTGTTCTCTAGAAACTACTATTTAGTCAGTCTGGTTTTCAATTTTCTTTTTGCGCCGTGCGGTAATGTTTAAAGTGCCTCTGGAGAAGGAGTGTGCTTAGTGCAATGAGCGCTTATAGTTTCTAAGATGGTTCTGGGGCCGTGCGCCTCATGCAGAAAAATTGTGCATTTCTACCGACCTAATGCATCTGCGTGCAAGTGTTTGGTCTTTGGAAGCAGCACTGAGGCGGAAGACAGCTTGAGTTTGTCATATTTCCGAACGCCGGACTGCTTCAAAGCTCCCCTACACTGATACTATAAAGATATCCTGCGTGTTCCAAAGGTCAGAGTCCTTATTTACAGGGTTAAACAGCCTTTGGTCCGGATCATTTGCCGGCGGCTGCACAGCGAGTCGCATTACACACGAAAAGAAGGCGGAGAGTTGACCTTGGCATCGCACTAGGGCTCGGCACCAGGGATAACGTTTTATGTTATATTCCAACAAATTTTTTACATAGAAACGTATTTGCTAAAATATTGAACAGGTCCTTAGCGTTGAAAATGTATGTTCTGAAATTTTTTAGGGTCTTTCTGTGTGAAGCAACAGTGACGTTTATATGTCTTTTTTTCTTCAAATTTCTTTAAATATTAAAAAAAAAACTTTAAAATGTTGTTTGGGAATAGTGCTGTTAGAAAGAAAATTTCTTCCTCTTCAATTTGATGCTATATGCTTTAGTATCAAGGCATGTTCTGTCATAGGAAAACATATTTCCTAGACTACCCAAAAACTGCTGCTTTTCCCGTGGGCAGGAAAATGTTACGGTTCCTTTTTCTTAACCCTTTTGATTCCAATTAGATGTGTTGATTGAAAACTTACTTCCACTGCATTTCTTACGTCTTCAGAATCATAAAAGCTTACAGCTGCAGAAGAGTTTTCAATTCGTTAGTGAGTTTTGTCAAGTTTACAGAATGGTAGATGCCATGCGAAAACTAACTGCAGAAACATCAGATATGCGAACGTCAACTGTCTCATGTCTTCCAGGCTTGAAAAGCACATATCCACCCACTCGAAAATAGTGACTGGTGCAACACATTGTGCAAAACAATGAAAGAAGTGAACCCGCTACATACAATGACATACTCGCAGCAAGCAAAATACCCAACCATCTACGTTCATATTCGTTTTACTAAAACAATTTGCCTCTGTAATTCAAATCTTGCTGCACTATTTCAATCAGAAGCATTTCAAGATGTACATGACACATTTTAAATATCCTTACTGTAATCAATGCTTTTGCTGTTAATGCACTTTCTTGGTGTGCACAAATGTGCACATGGCGTCTGAAAGGGTTAAGAGGAAGCTTAAGCTTGGGGGCTTTATCGAAATAAATGGGAAAGCAGGAATCGTTTTTCTTGGCAACCACTGCACCAAATTTGATGACGTTTGTTGCATTGTCAAGAAAAAGAAAATCTAGTGACTGTTTGTAGCAAATTTTTTATTTAGACCGTCGATTTCTCCAAAAATAATTTTTTTTTTTTGAAATCGCAAATTTTCAGAACACAAAACTCAAGTTTACAGCTCTGTCACTCAGCAATGAAAAATCTTGTCACAATTCTGTAAATTGCATCTAATAGTACATTAAGGTGGACAAAATTGAAGTATTATACATGTCTCTCAAATGTACCGCTAATGTGAGTAGGACTTTTGCAATACCTTTGTAAACAATGTAACAAATTCACTTAAGATATAAATTGATAAATCAAACTTGTCCGCTTTGGGTATTCTAACGGATGCAGTTTACAGAACTGTGATAGCCTTTCTTGGTGCAAAGCTACAAATTTATGAACTTCTTGCTTCTATTTTTGCAACCTTACCAATTTTTGAAAATTGCTGTTAAAAAATTTAGCCCTTAAATCAAAATTCCGCTTCCAACAGTCACTAGAATTTAATTTTTTCTCTCAAATGAATAATTTCATTAAAATCGGCCCACTGGTTGTATCAGAAAATTGTTTCTGCATTTTACAAGTACTATTTGAATAGGCGACATCGGAATTTGGGCCCGAGCTAAAGCTTCCTCTTAATTCCAGAAAGAGGCACTGTGGCCAGGTACCGTCCTGCCACTTGAACCAGTAGTAGGCGGCTCTTATCCGAGTGCTCACACCTCGACTGACCAAGGCCCTTCTTTTAGCCCACAATTTTCGTATCACTATCGTTTAATTTTGATGTCATTTGTGACACTTTCACATTTAAGATTCTGTAGATGTGTGGATTTAACCAAATGTAGGATGTCAATTAGTTCATGTCATTCATGTCAGTTCGTGTTATTCTTGAATGTAATGTTTTTTTGTGCTGGCTTGGTTAATCAGTAGAAGCAGTGAGCTGCAAATGATATTCACAAATTGTGTACAGGTTGCTCACTTGGAAAGGACTGGCCACTATTTGACAATCAAGGACAACCAGGTTGTGCAGCTCCACCCATCAACTTGTCTGGATCACAAACCTGAGTGGGTGGTGTATAATGAGTTTGTCCTCACCACCAAGAATTACATTCGTACAGTCACAGACATCAAACCTGAATGGTGAGTAGTGCCCACAACAAACTATAGTCAACGTCTGATTTCTCGGACTCCGTAGGTGCCACGAAAACAGCTGAAGTTAGAAAAAATGAATACATGATTCTTACTGCCCCCGAGGGTGCAAATCACCACAGGTTCATTCGAAATAGCCCTGAAGGCATATTATTAGGCATATCGGTGACCGTACTGTGACAGGAGATAATGGGTGAGCGCCTGTATAATTATAGAATACATAGTGTGACCCATGATGGTGGTCCATTTTCATTCTTGGTGTGCTTCGCCGCATTGGGTATGCTCGACCATGTAACACTGCTGTATTGTGGCGAAGCTGACTTTTGGGAACCAGCGTTATGCAATGTCTGTCCGTTTCCGTACTTTCTGTGCCTCGAAGCCGTCCATGAGGATGACGATGGTGGAGTTGGTGCCATTGCTGACAGCAACGAATTCTTTCGGTGAACACAGCAGTGGAAGAGCAGGAATATTGGTAGCAAACGTCGAATTATCTAGGCCTAGCGTTGCTACGATGACTATGGCTGCCAGTGGATCGGCATGCCAGAGCGCTGGTTTGATGCTGAGAGATAATTAAAATGGCAGTGGTGGTGGCTTTAAAGGGGCCCTGAACCACTTTTTATCGAAGTGGAGAAAAGTATTTGAAGTGAAAATAGGCGATTTCAGAAATACTTTGTCGCAAAAAGTACTTCAATGCGTTCAGCAGAAGCGAAGTTATTGGCAGTCTAACACGGCCTCCGCTGTGCTCCCGTTCCTTCTTCAATGCCTTGCACTGTGAGGGCTGCGGCAGAGTAGGGCCTACAATCCGCCTACTGAGCGTCATTGTGGCGCGCAGTTAAAATTTCATTTTGGATGTTAACGTGGACACCATGACTTCAGATTTCGGTGCCTACAACGTGCTAAACGTAAGCCAAACATGGTAGTCCTCCGCGAGCCGCAGTGCATTTAGCCAGTGGACTCGTGGGGGCACCCCGCGGCAGCCGCGGTGTAGCCGACCACAGCGACCAATAATAAAGCATCCTTTTCTGGGTGCTTTATTATGAAATAATAAAGCACCCAGAAAAGGATGAAATAAAGCACCCAGAAAAAAGTGAGGATCATGGCTTTTGTTGAAACGAGAGCTTTTTATAGAAAGGTCACGTTGCGCTCTGCTTGCGAGCTCCATGCACTGTATACAACAGCAAAACTTGGCTGAGATGTTCACAGCAGCTTATGCTACCAGTGTACTTACTATGTTATTTCACCAAGCCCGAGGGGTGGTTCGGGCCCCTCTAAATTATGCCGTTTCTGACTCATGGTCACGGCAAAAAGGCCAGAAAATTGGACAGCGAAAGATATCAAAGTCTGAAATTTATGATGCTTTGGCTCTACGGATACGTGGCTCTACGGATACGTGGTGTGCTGCGAAGGCGTCCGAATTATCGGGCATGTTCGAAGAATCCATCTTTGACTCTATACCGTAGTTCAAGCGTACAATGGACATTATGGCAGACATCAGCGAACATGAATTGTAGGCCTTTGGATTGAGGCTACAGGTAATGCTCGAACTCATGGGTGGTAATAACATTCTGGGTGCACTTCATCTGTGAGATTTGATGCATTTGTGTCAGTTTACTTTACTGAAGCCTATGGTTTTTCATTGAGCAAACTTTCCTGACGCTAATAATTCAGCACATTGGAGGAAAGCTTTTCCTCTGTGCTTAAACAACTTCATGTCATCCAAACTGGCAGAGAAAATTTCCTAAATTATTTTTCAGATTTACTGCCGTAGACTGTCAATGGAATGTGGGTGATCGACGTCATCAGCCTGTTTTGTGTTCACTGCAAGACTAAGGTTTCTTGCAGGGGTCTCCAATTACCTTTGTCTTGCACCAGCTGACACCGCCCATGACTGCTAATTTCCTAATTTCATTACGCCACCTAGTTCTCTGCCATCCTCGACTGCGCTTCCCTTCCCTTGGCACTTATTCTTTAACTCTAATAGGCAATATTCAAAATGCTTAGTCATCTGGCAACACTGGTCACGTCGGCCATCTTGATTACAGCACTGTTGCTAGGCTGGCTGCATGTTGTGATGCTAGGTGATACTAGTTACTGTGTGGCTATTCAGTTATCGAAGAAGCAAAAAGGCTAATTGAACCTGTGATTTTTGCTTGTAGTCTGTCATATAGTGTTTTTGGCAGTCTAGCCATGTAGCAGTTTATGCTACAGCCTCTAATGTTTTACTTGCAACTGGTCCTTCCCCATACAGCTTGAAGCTGTAAGACCCAGAAAAAAATTTGAGATCACCGAAATTGTAAAAATAGAAGCTTGCTGGCCCTGCATAGACCACGTGGAACCTTTCGAAAGTGCTGCCAGTAATATTTTCGGTCACTTTCGTGTGCACTGTCACTGTGCCAAAACAGCATGCTTGGCACAGAATCAAGACAATTGATCCTAACGCAATACTTAAAGCCAGTCATCTGAGCATAACTGGTTCCAGACATCCAAAAAGCTGACACTGCTACTTTCTGCATCGTAAAGAATTCTGGCCAATTTCACTTCGAAAACCGAAACTGAACTGCGGAAGAGCGCAATTGTCATGCCGTTAGCGGACGCCCTTGAGTGACGCAGCATTTATGCCTCATCATTGCGCGAGTACGATGAGAGCATCCTTATCAAGCCGTGCTGTTGCTAAAATGCTGAGGACCCGCCGGGGTGGCTCAGTCAGCTAAGGTGTTGCGCTGCTGAGCACGAGGTCGCGGGATCGAATCCCGGCCGCGGCGGCCGCATTTCGATGGAGGCGAAATGCAAAAACGACCGTGTGCTTGCGTTGTAGTGCACGTTAAAGAACCCCAGGTTTTAAGTTGCATTTTGAAGCCGCAGCGAAACGCTGTGTCTCGCAGTTTTCACAAGATGGCGCTACAGTAGCCGACCGATTTTCCAGACTTCGCGGAGACTGAAAAATAGTTCAAAAAATCGAGCAGTCCGAAAAACCGAACAATCCAAAAAACTCGCCCCCCCCCCAAGAGAAAAAAATTGCACTTACTAACTAAATAAGCACGGTGTCACGCACGCGCGCAGGTTACATGAACACATCTCACTCGATGACCGCCGGCAAATTGACCTTCGCGCTGTCTATTCTCTAGCTTCAACGCGAACGTCAAAAAAAACAAAAAAAACGCATACGAAGATGAGTCCCCTGCAGGCGCACACTTCGGCCACGTAGCAGATCGCTTTCAAGATACGATGCCTGTGCGGCAGCTCCTTTGGCAGCAGCCGCAAGAGCTGAACGCAACTCCCCACCATCTCTGTCGCCTTCTCCCGTGCCCCGCGAACGAACGGAGTCCGCGCGCCTCCGGCCGCCTGCCTCTCTCGCATGCGCGAGTATAAATTGCGGTTGCCGGCTGACCCTCGCACGGTTTCACCCGCACACAGCGTACGCAACCGAAACTTAAAAAAAAAAAAACGGATTCCGCTTAAGTGATTAGGACGATAGTGCTGAGCTGACCGGGGAAAAAAAAGCAAATGCCGCTTTTTGGAACGTTTTGTCTGCCAAGGAAGAGCGGGCATGGCCTCGGAGACAAGAGGATAGCATATGTGTACTAATCTTGAAGGCTATACAGGGGGGCACTGGAACCCAAGCCAGCGGAAATTCCAACATGGCGGCCCCCAAGATCGGGTAGCGTGGCTCGGAGTGAGCGATTTAGTCTATGGGAATCCTGACGGTACATCTATGAAGTCCGGAATATCCAACAAGTCCGAATTTTTGGAGTCCTACAAGCGCCATTCTCTTGGTGAAGAGAGTACAAAGCATCATCTGATCCTCAGCCACAACAGCTTCCTTCAGTTTTAAATATACAAGCATATTTGGAGTCTGAAAGTTCTTAATAAATAAACTGTTACATGTACCTTATGTCTGTTCAATGCTGCCGCGGAATTCTGCAGATTCCTCTATCTTGATTTGCAGAATTTCAAATTTTCCACCGCATAAAGTCAGGGGCTTTAATTATCTTGCTCTAGGTCACGATTAATACTGTGACCGCATTGATGTATCCCTGATAGCGTCCTAAATGACGGGGAAAAGACTTGGGACTCTCAGATCCCCTCTGGTGCGGGAGAACACAACAAATTGGCAACGAGCAGCCGAGCTAGTGTGCATGAGCGTTGATAGACGGAAAGAAAAAAGGGGGAAAGATAAGCAGGGAGCACTGCCCGGTGCAGTCTCTGGCTCGGCTAGGGAACTGCTGACGATTCTCGATTGCCTTTTCTCTGGTAATTTTGAAGTTGAGATATCTGGAGTCCGGCGCAAAATGTTTTCGAGAGAGAGAACTTTATTTGCAGGTTGGGTGGATGTTGTGAAAAAGTCCTCGGTTCAGAGTTTCGCTAGCGACATTCTTCAGTGCAGCACCGATAAACGCCGCTAGGTACCGTTGATCGTCGGCGCTGGTGGCTTCTGTCAGCCACTCTGCATGGGGTGTAGGGGAAAGGTTTGAGGGAGCAGGCAGTGGAGGTGGACGCAGTCCACAGGACCAGAGGATATGAGATGTGTTTGGGTGTTCGCCTCGGTGTCGGCACGGTGGGGGATCCTCAGGCAAGAGCCCACAGAGGAGGCTCATTCGCACTGCATAGGGAGTGTTTCAGTCTGGCCCTGATGAATAAGTACACCCTGTTTACGGGTGAGTGCTTTGCTGAGCCTGCGGAACTTGCATCTTGCCTCATCATCAGGCCGCAGAAGCAGGGGAGCCCATCTTGTCATCTTGGGTGGTTGCAGAATGTCAGGTGTCTGGTGCAAAGTCTCGCTGGCGAGCTGATACAAACACCAGCTGCGCTGTTGTTTGTATCGGACTTAAAAACATTTTCTAGAAGGCTTGAGCTGTTCATTTCTCTGATGGTGATGTCTGTCTGCGGTGACACCTCTTCGTTGTAGGGAGCTTCGGGCCTGTCAGTGACTGCTATCATGTAGTCATCTGTAGTGAAGCGCTCACTATTAAGGGGGGACGCGGCTTTCGCTTCGCGAAAAATGGCTAAAAAATCGATTTTTTGAAAATCACATTTTCAGTTTCCGTAACTCTTATTCTATCTGATTCCGAAATATCACTGAAAACCAAGTAGAAGTGCTCTAAAAAAATTGTTGTATCAGCCAAGGTGCCGAAAAATTGCGCGGAAATCGCGAAAAAATTGCGTTTTTCAAGCCACGATATCTTCGGAACGGCGCAGCCGAGCGCCGCCATCTTGGTCTCGTTGGAAAGCGCATTTCTCCGTCTTCGAATCTGCCGCTTCAGCTATCTCCTCCATACAGAAACAAGCACACAAAAAGCAAATGATTGAAGGTCGTGCCGGAGCCACCGATTGGCCGCGCCCGCCACGTGACTCCAGCGCGGTTCGCCATTGGTCCGGTGCTCGCTCCGTGACGGCGTCGTCTGCTCCGCTTGTTGCGGTGTCCTCGCGAGCTCCGGACAGTTTCCGTAATTTCGACGAGTGTTAAAGCGGGTGCTACATGGACATAGCAGTAGTGTGGCCGATCCCGCTTTTTGTGGACGTCTCAGACCCGCGGCTAAGCATTCCGAGCATCGGTGACGCGGACTTCGCGACCGAGCTTCGAGCTTCAGGCACGGAATGCTCAGACACGCGGCTAAGCCTCTCGCGCGTAGGCTTCTCCGACTCGGCGATGAAGCACATCGCGCGCGGACTTCTCGGATCCTTGCCTAACCATTTCGTGCGTTGGCGCCTCCGACTGCGCGACTAAGCAAATCGAGCGTCGACTCCTCGAGCCCGCGGCTACGCATTTCGCGCGTCAGCACATCGCTCAACAAGTGTCGACTCCTCGGACCCGCGGCTATACGCACTTCGCGCGTCGGCACCGCGAGCGTCGACTCCTCGAGGCCGCGGCTAGGCATTTCGCGCGTCGGCACCTCGGACTGTGCGACTAAGGTAATCGAGGATCGACTCCTCGAGCCCGCGGCTAGGCATTTCGCGCGTCGCCACATCGCTCATCGAGTGTCTACTCGGACCCGCGACTAGCCACTTCGCGCGTCGGCACCTCGAGCGTCGACTTCTCGAGCCCGCGGCTAGGCATTTCGCGTGTCGGCACATCGCTCATGGAGTGTCGACACCTCGAGTGTCTATTCCTCGGACCCGCGGCTAGGCATTTTGCGCGTCGGCACCTCGGACTGCGCGATTGAGCTTACCGAGCGTTTGGATCCACGACTAGGCATTTCGCGCATCGGCACCTCGGACTGCGCGACTAAGCTCGTCGAGCGTCTATTCCGCGCACCCGCGACCAGGCATTTCGAACATTGGCACCTCGGATCGACCCGCGACTTAGCATATCGCGCGCCGACTCTGTTATCGTAATGCCACGATATCTAGTAATAATACCTATCATACCACCCCTTCATAAAGAGAACCTCATCATGAGCTCTGTTCACTAGGCCACTTGGGCTGGCACAGACACCTGGCTGTAGAAGTGAGGCATGATACAAAAGTACAGGCTGGAAAGCACCTAGCAGCTGCATTGCTGCCTATCTATCAGTGGCTCTCCTAACCTCCATTTTCAATGGAAGATGATTCAGAAGGCTGCTGAGAGCCTTCATTCAGTAACATGGTCGATTCTACCAAAAGAAAACAATGCATCACTGACTGCACTCTAGGCTGCTATCAATGAGGCAGTCTGCAGATACAACGCTAGAACTACTGTATATTTATGCCCACATAGTTCTGCACCTCACTTGGTTTGAAACGCAGGCACCATGCTCTTTGTAGAGCAGCAGTAAAGAATGCCATACAAACATGAAAAAGGCAGAACGAAGGCTCAGCAGACCAGAGGCCACATGTCCAAGAAGCCCCACGTCACAAAACACATCAAAGATTACAATTTTGGTGCGTTTTAGAGAACTGAAGAGAAGGTGCAACTTTGAGAGCCGTTTTCTCAAAACTGTTTTTTCGCCTTTCTGCTCAGTTTCTGGAGCTGATTTCTTCATTACCGTTTAGCCTATTTTGATTCTGTTTTTTTTTTTTTTGTCACGTTCCTTGGACTACAGTGCAGGTCGAGACAGTCTCGCATTTTTATCTTGACATTTTATAAATTTATGGCGTGGCTATTCGTTCACCCCGAAAGTGTGCTTGGTGCGAAGGTAACTTGAAAAATGACTATCTAAAAAAATTTGTGTTGCGAAAAAAAAAAAGTAAGACTGTCACGACCTTCAGCACGCATTGAGCTATGCAGTCAATACTCAACAAGCCTTCCATCATGTTTTTTAAGCTCCCCAGGCCCTCCAGAAAGTTCAAGAGAGAAAAATTCTGCTCAATAAAATGTTCTCAAGGAATTACTCTGAAACTTCTATGGAAGTATCAGGGAGACATTCTAAACATTTGTGCCAATATTGTTTCATCAAAATCCATGAAGAAATCAGGAAGTTGATTTTCAAAGCCACGTCCCCCCTTAAAAGGTCAAATACCAGTTTCCTGAAAGCCTGAGATGGACAATGAAATCTCGATATAACTAACTTCAGGGGACTGGGGGAAATTGTTTGTTATTCTGAAAGGTCGTTATTGTGAAAGCCCCAAAATTAACTATTTCGCCCATCAACCCATCAGTTTATCAGTTCTCACCGTATGAGCTATCCACAAAAATGTCGCTGTTGACTTTCGGCCTGCGCTGTTGCCATTTTACATAGTTTCCGCCGCCACGTACTCCCGTGTATAGAGGGACGCTTGCAACAAAGCCGCTGAGGCCAAGAAAACCACTGCCAATGAAGAAGCTCCATGTCACCTATAAAGCGTAATTTTTCTTTTGTTTGTTCGTTTTTCACATTCCTTGCTGTAGACACCGCAACTGTCTCACTCGAAGCAGACACCTGAACTATTCCAAAGTGCAAGCGCTTGTAGACACCATCCGGAAAGTGCGACTGCGGCATCCCCGCAAACATGGAGGTTACATTTCTCCGCACGCGTAGCTGCTATGGCTGCAGAAAGAAGCGCCAAAGAAAGAATAGCGTGCGTAGAAAGAAGGGTACAAGAAGGTAGAGACGCGCCTCCGTTGCTACTTGATACTTGTTTAGGGGGAGCATGCGCTCGTAAAACCTGATGCTCGTCACCTCCGCAATATGGGGGGAAAAAAAGAAAAGCATGTTGTTGCTTTTTTTTTTGCGTTTTTCTTACGTCTCGGGTTTTCCAAACCCATGTGCAGTGCCGTCTGCTTTTTGCGCCTTGTCGTCTTGTGGAGGCTAGACGGGGCAAGTGGAGAAAGTGTCTATGTTGGCGGTGACACTCGCATCCTGAAATCATGGGTTCGCGCCACCTCAAATATTTCTATCTCTACTATTAATGATCTAATTTGAAAAATGGTTGCGGTAGAACATTTCCTAGAGGGTACGTAACAACTTCTAGCGTATAAATAAAATTTGCTGTGTCGGCTGGTGAGGGGCCTGAAGGTATAATTTTGTAATCGCGCAAAACGCAAAATCCGATGCGTAAGGAAAAGGCGTCTTTTGGTAATACGTGAGGATTGTTTACAATTTATCACAGTGCTTTATTCTGTAGTACATTAATTTGCTTTGTATTTATCTTTGATACGGATACGAAGGACTTTATTCAAAGCGTCCTGAGAAGCGCCGCCCCTTAGGGTGACACCACGGGCTGCTCCCACATGGGACGGTTAGGCCCAACCTAACCGCCACATCGCAGGCTCTCTGGACAGCCCAGAGCTGACGATGGTATTCTGAGCTCTTGATGGCCGAGTTCCACTTCTATTCAGTGGTGTCCTTATCCTCTCGTAACGAGGGACGCTGCAAGGGCATGTGTTCTAAATTGCATGTCCCCCTACAGCTAGGACACTGTGAGCTTTGACTTTGATATTCTGCCCTATACAGTAAAACCTTGGTGATACGAATCTCGCGGGGTCGCGTGAAATATTCGTATCGCCCGAAATTCGTATCATCAAAACATACACAATATTAAGAAAAATGAATTTATTTTTACCTGAAAAGATTGCTAATAGTGGAATCCCATTGATACCTTCCTCGCTGCAGGTTATCCCGGCTGCTACGTCGTGTTTTCGCGGTCCCGACCTAAATCCCATTGACTTCCATGTATAGTCTAATCTCGATAATTCGGAACTCGAAGGGGCCCAAAAATTTGTTCGAATTAAAAGAAGGACCTATGTTTGAAATATTCGTGCACCATAGCACAATGTACGAACGGTGCGATTCGTGAAATATTGCGGCGCACAAGCACATATCGAGCGAGGGCCACGAAACCGCCCGCGCTCGCTTCGTGATAACGGCAGAAAACGAAACTTCAACCCGCCGTGGTTGCTCAGTGGCTATGGTCGCTTCGGTGGCTCCCCTCGCCCTTCCTCTCATAACCCTCGTAGCCCCCTCACCTTCGACTGTCTCAGTGCGCGTCCGCCGCTCCCGTCGACCCGGCGCCGCTTAGCTCGCTCCCTGAAGTTTCGGTTTCTGCCTTTGGAGCGAGTGTTGGCTGAACTGGGCCGCCGCCGTTGCTTCCAATTGCACTGCAGCCGCAGCGTTGGCTGAGACGTCGGCACGTACATGCGTGTTCCAACACCACACAGAAACGGCGACCTTGGCGTGACGCCGTGGTTCTTTTTCTTTCTCCGCACGGCGTTGAGGGACCTTGCCTAAGCTTTTGCTCTCTGGCGGTGTCGGAGCAATGCCGGAAGGAGGCACCGCCACATGATTTGGCGCGCTGCTGAGAGCATTGTCGGTGCGCGGTATGTTCGAATTAACCATCGCAAATGCTTTCGCGTTCGAATAACCGGGCGTTCCCTGTGATACTTCGCCAATCTATAATGTACCGGCATGTTACGTTGCGTTTGAATGTGGCGGTCGCGTAAATTTATCGGTGCAGCCAGCTTGTACATTGCAACAAGCGACCGGCACCTTGCAGATACGTCGCACCCGCGTTGGTTCCGTTACTGCCGTATCCTAAAAGCGATCTGCGACGTGCGCATAGTGCGCGCCCTCGCGGACCTTACCGTCAAAATGATCTGCAATGTTGACAAAGTGCGCCTAGTGCCAGTAGCTTCGTATGCGCTGTGCCTTCGACGTTTAGTTCGCGTTGAAGCGAGAGACAGCGCAAAGGTCAATTCACTCGCTACTACTGCTGCTGTTCCGTTACTTCAGGCGAAACTGCGGATTTTTTCTCTCTCTCTCTCTCTTTTTTTTTTTCGCGGTCCCTTGAAAAACGTATCAACGGGACATTTTCTTCTTGTCCAAATCGTCCACGATCGCCGGGGTATAAGTGCGCGCACGTGATCTTGGAAACATTTTCGCACGCCACTGAACGCCTGAGCAAGTCGAGTGCAGGGAGCGTTTTGGCCGTCGGGGCTGCTGCACCGCGGTCGTCGTTGCAGCATTGGTCCTCGTATAATTTCTCGCTAAGCATCGGCTAGGCTGTGATGTGGTCCGGTCCGCTCGACGTGGTGACCAATGAGAGATTGCGCAGCCGCGTGACGTAGTCGGTTGCTTGGCAACTATGGATCCCGCCCAGATCCCTCTGTGCCGGCTTGTCTGTGTCAGTGGCCCCGCTGGCTCGGCCGCCGCCGCTGTTGCTCACGCGTTCGTATGATCCGTAGCGGCACGGCAACACGTTCGGAACAGCCAATTTTTTTTTTTTCGTATTGTGAGCAATGTATTTCGACCGGGGAATGTTATGAATTCGTATCACCGGGGTTTTACTTACTAAAGAGCAGTAGTTTAAGCAGACTCATAACAGAGGTGTGTAAGAAGCTTCAGTCTCATGGGTACTGAAAGGTCAGGGACATACTAATGGCAAGTCGGTTCTTATTAATGACTAGTATAATACGAACTTGAAAAGCCCTTTCTTTATATATATATATATTGTCGCGGTACAACGCCAAGAGAAGACTCGGAGACGTTCTTCAGGAACGAGACAACCAGTTCAAGCAAAACTGATCAGAGACACGTCTTCTTCGTCGTCGGCCAAATCCCACCGACCCACTAGACGGAGTCCGTTAAATGCCCCCCATCGTCGTTGTCTTCTGCCTAGAGCACACGCGTCAGTTGTCCCTCCCTAGAAGAGCATCGTCCCGATGCTAGACCAGAAATGTCACTTGCGGATGTGAGGGTCGCGCGCAGAGTCATTCGCTCACATACGGCTTCATGCGTACAACATGCACAAGTTCAGGATGGTGCGGGCGACGCCGCATACAGTTGGGACTATCGGGGACGACCTCGTATGTTACATCACTGAGTCGCCGCAATACTCGATATGGGCCGAAGTATCGCCTTAACAATATATATGTCTTTGTTTGTTGGCTTCTTATATATATATGGTGGGGTCTCACACGCCCTCTTGGGACAAAGGAATGACAACACAGTAGCGCAAACAAACAAAAGGGCATTTATTGCACCTTTCATACACTAATGCACGCTAGCCGAATTGCTACCCGAAGAACATTCGCATGGGGCGCGCAACAAATTAAGTAAGTCCGACTCACCGCGACCGGATAGCGAGCGAATATGTTCGCTCCATGCTATGACACCATCGCCTAGTCGTTCACTTGTATGGTCACGCGAACGGTGGCATGTTCGAACGATCCGTGTTCGTCCATACCGGTGCCCTCGTAGCCACGCGAGACGTCTCGCGAAGCGTGGATCGGCGCACGCGCGGGACGTCCGCATCGCTCACCGATCCCAACCCGAAGAGGAAGTGCCTTCGACCTTTTTCTCCTAAGTCACCCCGCTGTTCGGTGGCGTTAGCATCGCGACACTCACGCCATCTCTCGCAATGCGCCGCAACCACTACAACCGCCTCCGGCGCTTAGACACGAGGAGAAGCCGGATTACAGAAGACGTGAGCTATGCGGGGAGAACAACATCAGGAGACGTGTGAGAGTCACGCATCCCCACAATATGCCGCGGTTAGATGCGAAAGGCTGAGGGCAATGTCCAAGGACAGTGCAACTGTCTCTACGTGTTTGTTGTGGTAAAAGCTGCTTTCCTTTGCCTAAATAACAAAGGTGTAACATAATGTAGTGAGTTGCCACATTAATGCTGTATGCTGCATTTTCCTGTCATGTTGCAGTACTTGAAACGCGCTTGTTGGGTACTTGTCGTTATCTGTGACTACAAAATGGTCTAGATCAAATTAGTGTCGTTTTTATTGAACGCTTAAGGCAAGGATTTGACTAAATCATTTCAGTTCAGTTCTGCAGGCACCTGCATTCGTATCAGGCATAAATATTTTACGAGATTACTTCCGAGTTAATATTGAAAGGATTGAAAGCAATATACAAGGGGTCTCTGGAGGATTCCTCCCGATACCAATTGTGCCAGGTTGCCAAGAACATGTTTAGTTTACAAGTTCCAGAGCAATTTCTTGTTATACAGTCCAAACTTAATTTAGTTAAATGCTTTCGATTCACCCCTGCACATATTCATAGAGCCTAATGCATTAAAAACCACAAAGCAGTGATGTGAACTCGGTGTCTCACCCTGTTCAAAATTTTACGGGAAAATATGGGCTAAGAAGGAAGTTACAGGAAATTTGTTACGTTTAAAATGCCTCAAAATTCATTTACATAATACTACCGTGAACGCATTACCAAGCAGGCTGTTTTTCCTGTTATGGAAATTCCCGTTGCAGGGTCTCAGCTATGCAAGTTCATCTTCACCGCTATGAGATGGTACTGGCTGCTTTGTCTGTCATGACAGCGTTTAAGTGCATTAAGTCTTCTCAGTCTAGCTTTAGCAAGATTTACTTATTCTGACAAATTTCATGCTGGCAGAAGTTGCATGCTCTCTCTCTCGCTCTCTCTCTCTCTCTGTTTTTTTTTTTTTTTTCCTTGTATAGGTACATTATTCACATGACTATCGATTTGAAATTAACAAAGCTCTTGATTTAACGAAACAATTCTTGGATTCCATTGCATTTCTTAAATCAAGGTTTAACCCTTTAACGACAAGACATATAAAGGCCCAGAAAAAATGTTTATTTTCTATCTAAATATGCAAGATGCACCAAGAATAAGCATAATCAACAAAAAGAAAAAATATTTTGCGGAAATTTTTTCAGTAATAGGGGGAAAACCCCAGGCAGGAAACTGGAAGTGGGCTTCACTCCAAGCCACCTAAGGCTTCGTTTTCAGTTTGTGTAGACAGCTCTGATCATAAGTGAACCATAGGTGTACATTACATGTGTGACACTACTGCAGCTGGATATCTTGCATCAGCCTGCCTCCTCTGACCTTGCTTTCAACAGACTGAGTGCCAAACTTCTTATTCCTCATCCAGTGTTCCTGCTCTAAACCAACAAATGACGCTTGCTGCCTGTTATTCAGTGTTGGCCAAAGACATTTAGCCAGAAACTTCGTACTCAATACTGGAACTCTGCTAGAAAACTTTTTTTTTTTTTTTCGGGGTATGTTGCCTGTCCGCTACACTAGTCAATAAAGGGTTAAATATACATATCACTAAGGACTTTGGTCTCTGAAATCACTCCAACCTTTCTTGTCCAATATGTAAGCACTATAGTGAATCTATAGTGAAACTATTTCACACTGGTTAGGGCTTTTTAAACAAAATATAGATGTTATATTTCCTTTAATTTTGTAGGACATAACCCATTCAGTGCCTATTGTGTTCAAAGGTGATGAAGGATTGTGTCTGTACTTTTATCTATGCATGCACCACAAAGTGCTAAAAAGTGATGTTCTTTTTTCAGGTTGATCAAGATTGCACCCAACTACTATGACATGTCAAATTTCCCCCAGTGTGAAGCAAAACGCCAATTGGAAATGCTCATTGCCAAAATGGAGACCCGGCAATACCAGGAAGGCTTCTGAAGCATTCAGTGCACAGCTGGCATCTGTACAAAATGATTATTCATGGCTGTCTCTCTCCCCCCCCCCCCCTTTTTTTTTTCTTCATAGTTCATGGAATCATTTTTTTCTAACTTGTTTTACCAGCATTCTGGCAATTTCTGTGAGCCTGTTACAGAACCCATGCTTGTCTCAAAGGTTACCTGTGTATTGCTTGTAGTAAACATGGCTTTCACAGGGGTGATTGGTTGTCTACGCTTTTTTTTTTTTTTTTTTTGCTACTGCAGTCGGCTTAATTCAAGCAGGACTGACAAAATTGAGAATTATTCGGTCGTTTGAGTTAAAAGGGGGCTCAGAAAAAAACATTCTTAACGCAGAGATGCGTCATCTGGCACTATTCACCCGATTCTAAAGTGCTTCCGAATTTAATGCACAAATGTTTTTATAGGTTCATAATAATATAGTAGCAATAGCCTTTGTAGCAATTGCTACAATTGGGTGGATGTCTCATTTCCCCTTTAATAATAAACAGTGTACACACAAATATAACACACATGCAATTTTGTAGCAACACAAAATGTAGCATCCCTCTAATTCTGGCAATCAGAAATAAGATTCATAATCAAAATCGGAATTTATCTTCACAGAAAGAAATTTTATTTATGTCCATCATCATCATCAGTCTGACAGCTTTTTATTGCTGTCTATGGACCACAACATCTCACCCTCCTTGTGGTCCACTGCATTTGGTATTCCACATTTTCAAACAACTCCGCTGCAATGGCAAATGATGGTGGTCCATGCCTAGATTTAACTACTTTATCAGTTCATCCTGCAACACATGCAAGTCTCCAGGAGTGCCGAAAACATGCGAGAAGACTCTGTTGTTGTTAATTTAGAATGTAACAAAACTTTTGGTTTTGGTAATTAATACTTAACGTGGCACATCATCATCGCCGTCCACCACAAAAACTTGGTCTGGCACTGACGATAGGCTGTTGCTAACGGCGTGAACACTGTTTCAGTTTCTTATTGAATCGTAATGTGCAGGCACTTTTTAGACCAATTTTCTTGGGGGAAAAAGCTGCATTATAACCAGGTGAATATGTAGTTATTGTCAGTATGCTTCGAAATACCAAAGGCCCGCTTAAAGTTAGCATTTTCTGTGTGTGCCTAATATCCAGTGAGGACCAATTTTGGGATTGCTATAATGAAAGCTTTGGCCCATAGAAAGGTTGGTGCCAGCCAGGACTTACGGTCAGGATCAAATTAACCGGAGTTGAATTAACGAAAGTCAACTGCATAGCACTATTTGCTCACCTGATGTGCGTGTGCATATATTAAACTGTCTAATGTGCTTTGTAGTAAAGGTGGGTGACCGTTCTTGAAGACTCTGAAAAGCTAACATACTTTCGAGTGGTTGAAATCCGCCACTCCAAGTATATTCATTTGGTAAATTCAGAGCTCTCCTCTGGCAGGGAGCGCTCCAAGGCGCTCTCACTGAAAGACTGGAGCTTGCGAGAGGTCTGCAATGATTGCTCACGTAATACAAACATCTTCCAGTGGCGGTGGGCATCGCTGGTGCTGCACTTGTGCATTTGTGTAAGTCACCTCTGTGTCCGGTTCAGGCTTTCTCCGCTTTAAATGTTGACGTGCGTTTGACTGGCACGCTCTCCCTCCCTCTTGGGTCGAGATCGACTCTGGATCCATCAGCCCGAGGACGGAGGTGACCACCCGAATATGCGATATGTTAACAATTGCACAGGCAACAATATGGTCAACCAAGGCACCCTTTAGCAGCTAGGTAAGGACATATTACAGTGGAACTTTTATTGCATGTCAAGTACAAAGATAAAATTGTGCCTTTGAAACATCTGTGGTGCAAATCAGGCATGTGAAATGAAACAGTACACAAATGATACTTGTGAAAATAGAGGTCTTCACAAATGGTCCTGTAAAAGCACTCCATGATTGGGCATTCAATTTCCTGCAGTCTCATATGACAGCCATGGTATATCATTTGAACTGGATGTGGACCTGATGCTGATGTGACCAGACTTCGTCTAGATCAGTATGTCTAGAGCAGTATCGCTAGATCTACAATGGCTAGAAGCGCACGCTGCTTCTGGAGGCGGCGGCGGTTTTCACTTCATCTCCTACGCGTGCGCGTGTCTGGAGCCCGTTCTAAAATCTCCATGAAGGGGGGGGGGAACTAACTCTTCAATAAGAAACGAAAGTTTACTTCTATGGCGCAGTGCGTTATCGGCGCGGAAGGTCTTGAAAGCGGCGCTTGGAAACCATCGTTAGCGGGCTAACTATGCCTAATGGGTGTAGCAGGGAAAGAGTTGAGTGTGAGGAGCTCCTCGTGTAGAAATAGCAGTAGTGGCTTAGCAAATGGCAGCACTGATAACTGTTGTTCAGCAGCAATAAACAGTCATGGTCGCTTGCCAAACTCGTGAACAACGAAGATAAGCAGGTGTAAAGAAGACAGCTCACAGGGTAAGTGGACAGTTTGAAAAAGCAATAGGAAACTTCTGAAATCCTGTCGGAAGTGCCTCCTTGCCAACGTATCACCTGCCCTTTGTGTGGGTCTGTGCTACGCATAGTTGAGTATACTCACTCGTGAGCACAGTGACTCGCTTGCTCCACACTGATTTCATAGGCGTGGGATAGTGTGTGCCTGATAAAATAGGGGATTCGACGTGGGTATGAATGGGAATCAGTGCTGGTTAACATGAATACAGTCGAATCTCGTTAATTCGAACTGACGCTCTGGTCCCGTCAAAGTTATGTGTATTTAAATGGGCGAAAACGCTCGGTAATTCGAACGCGAAAGCATCTGCGACGGTTAATTCGAACATACCGCGGACCGACAATGCTCTCAGCAGCGCGCCGAATAAAACGCGACGGCGCCTGCTCCGACATCGCCATAGAGCAAAAGCTTAGGAGAGCCTGGAGAGACCCCTTCATGCAGCGGCGGAGGCCCAGTCCGGCCAACGAACTGCCCACGCCGGCAAACGCTCGCTTCCCGATAACAGCAGAAAACGAAACTTCAGGGAGAGGCCTAAGGGTACGGTCACGCTAGCGGCAGAAACGCGCGGCAACGCGTCATGCCACGGGCGGCAAAAGCGGCAGGAATCGGTGGTTTTGCGGCGTGCCGCGCGAAATTGGTTCGAGACCCATTTCTGCGGCAAGTGCCGCGTGCCGCGAGATGAACCAATCAAGAGCGATGAGGGTGACGTCACGGAGCCGTCACAACCCGACCGCCGCCGGTCCGCCGCCGGTCCGCGCCGGGTTTTCAATCGACGGTCGTCGCAGCATAGAGAAATAAATTATCGTCGTCTCTCGCATGAAACAACGAGCGCTCGCGGTGTTGCTCGCGCGTTCGGAGAGCGCGGGAGATCTTATCGCGCGTGCCACGGTAGCCTCGCGGCAAGGCGCGGCCGCGCGCGTTTTTTTGCCGCTAGCGTGGCCGTACTAGCTGGCGCCGGGCCGGCTGAACCGGCGGCGTCGGCACCCACGCCGGCAAACGCTCGCTTCCCGATAACGGCAGAAAACGAAACTTCAAGGAGGCCAATCTGCGCCGAACCGGCGGTGCCAGCGGGCGCGCACGGAGACATTCGAAGGTGAGGGAGCTGCGAGGAAGTTGAGAAAGAGGGCGAGGGGAGCCACCGAAGCGCAAATCCGCTTTCCTGCCGCCCTCCTCCCTCATCTTCGACGGTCTCCACGCGCGCGCGCCCGTCGCCATGTCGGCGCCGTCCGCTCCCTGAAGTTTCGTTTTCTGCCGTTATCGGGAACCGAGCGTTGGCCGGCGTGGGCGCAACTCGCTATGCGCTTGCGCGCCGCGAAATTTCATGACTCGCACCGTTCGTTCATCTTGCTATGGTGCTCGAATACGTCAAAAATACGTCCTTTAATTCGAACAAATTTTCGGGCCCCTTCGAGTTCGAATTCTCGAGATTCGACTGTATCAATGAAAATCGGTGAGTTTGAGTGGATGTGAGTACAAACATAAGTGCTGGTGAATTAGTGGATGCGAGTATGAGCATTAGTGAGTGCCGGTAAGTGTGAATTATAACGAGTGTAAATGAGAGCAAGTGTTGGCCAATATATATGTTGGCATGGGTAATAGTGAGTATATAGCCCCCAGAAAATATTGGTGTGTGAGAATGGTATGTCCACATAAAAAAGTTGGCGTTTTTTGGGCGACAAAGCGTTTTATATACTTCAGAAGTGTATATACTTGCTCGCTGTGTGCCCAAGCATACAGCAGCAACAACTGAAGCCCGTGAATTTATTCCAGAGACATTTTTCCAGTTATAGTTAAAAATTTGCTTTCACAACAAGGCTCTTGCTCATCGGCCACTTTATGATCAAAGGTTAATCAGGATTTTGTGTTTTGTACTAATGCAACATATCACTTAGTGAGTTCCAAGTTTTTCCCCAAGAACTGAAAGGCTCTTAATAGAACATTGAGTGTTCGAAATGTTGGTACTTTTAAATACATGCGCTGCTATTGGGCTATGCAAAGCTTTAACATACACAATGATTCGACATTCTGTCCGGGAAGATGTGTGGGTAATGCATCTGCAGTGCAAATTCACAAAAAGAATGCTGCCACGGAGATGTTAGTTAATGCTGTTGAAGTGATAACTTCACATGATCACGTTCTCAGTCTCGATGCTACTGTTGCCGCTATGCATGCATGGCTACCTACTGTGGCCGTTTTCAGTTGCACGGAGTGCTTATTGGCCAACCAATCACTCGGTAACTTACGGGTTTTAATGCGAAGCATTGTTTGGCTCATACCAGGCAGTATGCGGCAGTTAGATTCCTGTCGTATATCATGTCAAGCCTCTTAATCATGTATGATGGTGGGCTTGAAATCTTGCTTTCCCCGCATTCTGAGGGGGGCGAAATGCGAAAACACCATGTACTTGGATTTAGGTGCACGTTAAAGAACCCCAGGTGGTCCAAATTTCCGGAATCCGCCACTACTGCGTGCCTCATAATCAGATCGTGGTTTTCGCACGTAAAACCCCATAATTTTTCAAATCTTGCTTTCCCAGCAGAACAGCCAGATGCTCTAACGCTTGGGCCACATTTTCATGCACACCTCTCGTGCCAACACCAACTAGCTCTTTGAGACAGTTGGTGCATGCGGCACATCCTTGAGCTTTTGTGCACATGCCAGTTTCTATTCAGTCATGGACTCCAAAAGGAAACGGCAACAAGTTGCTTATAAAAATGAAAGCATGCCGGTTTCTCCAATTTCCTGTGGCACCTAGTGTTTAAAGCACTAGCCGCAACAAGGATGAGTTGGAGAAACTGGTACGATTTTGTAATAGGCCTCCATTACGAAGTCTTTTCCTCGAAGCAGCATGCGCTGCATAGCAGGCTGTGCGACATTGTACCGCCTTCAGGATCGGTCCAGGTCATAATGAAACAGGTCATAATGAAACATTTCTTTATCCGAGTACAAGAAGTCGTCGCCATCATCTTGCTGCTGCTGTTACACATACATGCGAGTTAGCCGAAATAGAAGAAAGAAAGGATCTGAAGTGGGTTCTTTTTCTCTAAAATATAGTTTTAATAAAATGTTCCTATCCAATATGTCTTCTGATTATAATATGCCTGTTCTAAAATTTTGTCTTTGGATTATATTGAACTACTAGATTCAGAAAGGATCTGAAGCAGGGTTTTTTTTTCCCTATAAATAATGAGTTTTAATACTTTTCATTTATCACTACGTTTTCATAAAATCTTATCCAATATATGTATTTTCATTCTAACATATTCTAAAATTTTGTCTTTGGATTACTTTGAACTATCCGGTTCTTGGCCAATCCCTCAGATTAAGTATGTGCCCAAAGAATCTACAACCACTTACTTAATACAGTGGAATGCCTTTATAACAGTGCTCGCAAGCTCCAAAATCCTTCGTCACTTAATTGTAAAGATCGTACACCGTACCATTCGCAATAGAGCATGCTAAGCACATTAAAAAATAAAATTTAACAGGCATTTAAGTGAGACTTAGAAAGTCGCTAATTGTACCGCTCGAGGTTCGTGGCATGCTCCGCGGCCAAACGCATGAAATATTGCAAATCGTCTAATGCCACTATGCCTTCCTTCCCGTCAGAATTCTTGGTTCGTTAGTGGGATTTTCATACTTCTGACATGGACACGCTCGTCAAGCACATACTTTGCGCTAGCGCCGAGCGCAACTTGGTGTCTGCGGAGGGCAGCGGAGGCAGCGCTATGTGGGGTTCATTGTAAAGCAACAAATTGGGCGTCGGGGACGCCTAAATTCCTTCGTTGTAGTGGAGTTCGTTGTAGAAGCATCCACAATACGCATGAAAGGAAGTTGGCCGGGACATAATCCTTCATTACACAGGCCATTTCGTTATAGAGGTGTTCGATTGTACCATCCAAACTGCGGGGGAGCAGTTGGTATGCGCTATATCAGTGGAAAAAACAAAAAATTTGTCTATGCGCACATACAATTGGTAGACATAGGCAAATAGCAGGAGAGTGTCCTAACCGCTGGCTGGAACCTGGGCCGAGGTGAGCGCCTTTTTCGCTGAGGTCGCTTCATCGGCAAGTTCGCTAAGCATCGAGGCATCACAGCTCGCCCTTGCGCGCCCGACCCAGCAGTTGCCGACAAACCAGTAGACGTCTTGCGTGGCATGCTATGCGCATAATTCTCAAGGTGGCCTGCGCAAAAGACGTGCACTTAATTGACCGACCTGCAAGCCAGGTGCGCCTTTATACGTACGCCGTGCGCGTAGCCTCGATGGCGACGAAGGCGGAGTTGAGAAAGCGCGCCATCACCATGGCCACGATCAGCACGCGCGGCCGGTTTTGGTCGCACCACATAACACCCATAGTCGCACTTCAGCTTGTGCAGCCGCTGGGGCCGGGTCCCATCCGCAGCCAAGGCCGCTTGCATGGCTGCTTTCGCCCTCTTGCCTGTCTTGACGTATTCCGGCGGCTCCTGAATCGATGTAGCTTCTAGATTTGCGCTTTCGTCGATTCGCTGGTGCAATGTCCTGAAGTGACTCTAGCTGTTTCTGGCTGACAACGTTTGTTTCCAAGTTATAACCGGGACTGGAAATGCTGCCTACAAGTGGCAGTGACTTATAATGTACAGGGATGAGGGATCGTACAAGTAGCCTTGAGTGCAGTCTACTTTTGCTGCCTGTGGTAAGGTCATAGAATAAAGAACCAACTTGTGAGGTTCCAAATGTGCATGGCAGTGTTGCAAGACCTCGCTATTAAGTTTGACAAGTGGCGCCGAAGCCATATACCAGAAGTCGGAGTGCAAGACCATGTGTATGTTCAGAAAGTACTACCGGCCACCAGAGCAGATTCTAGACCTTTTAATGAAGTTCTGAAGTTATCGGTGCAGCAAAAGGTACTCGAGACTGTGGGCGGAGTTGGTAGCAAAAAGTAACTTTCTTCGTTATCACGCCAGAAAGGGGAGGAAGTGTATGCTTCCTCCTCGTCTTTCTGGGGTTTTATGTGCCAAAACCCAGTTCTGATTATGAGGCGCACCGTAGTGGAGGGCTCCGGATTAATTTTGACCACCTGGGGTTCTTTAACGTGCACTACAATCAAGCCTACGGACGTTTTTGCATTTCGCCTCCATCGAAATGCGGTCCGAAGTGTACGCTAGTCAAAGAAGCAAGAAAGGCTATTCATGAAGACCGAGTAGGTAGGGATTTTTTGGACAGAAATAGAGAGTAATGGCTACCATGATGACCTGCTGGTCACCAAACAACGCTGGATAGCAAAATGTCTTGCATTCCACAAACTGAAATTGAAAGGGCTTGCATTGTAGCCTGGTTTGGGAAGGGGTAGTAGGGACAGTGGCGTACAAAAATATATATATATATATATATATATATATATATATATATATATATATATCGAATTACTATTACAGTAGGTGAAAGAACCTGGAAATGTGTCTTGTCAGTGATTTTTATGTTTAACCGACATAGACCAATTTTTCAATCACACGTGGTGAACCATGGTGGCCCAAAAAATTATTTCAATTAGCGTTTATTTATTGCAACTATATAAAATTTCAAGATAATGCAGGAACAAAAGGCAATGAGTGTCTCGGAGAGGTCTCGGATCCCGCCCAGTAGCAGCAGTACAGTGCACGCACAAAATGTACATTTGCTACAAACAATATTAATAATAAAACAAACAATTGTACTAGTTATTTAAGTCTACAGCCTAAATGTATCGCTAGTTTAGGTAATAGGATTGTCTAGGTTCTACGCAACGAAGTACAATCAACATGAATTACTTGTAATATTCACTAGAAGAAATGACAGCAGATGTGTGCAACAACCTGATTTCTAGCGAAGGTGTTTCTTTCGAACAGTTGCAATAAACCTTTCAATTTCTTGTAATTATATCGCATACAATAAAAAGTTGCCGGTATATGACTGTACCATTTGAAACTTTGCCCGCATATAATGCTTTGGAGCACTTCTTGTTTGGAATTTCTAAAAAGCCAGTAATTCATCAACAGACGTGTTACTTCACCATAACATTTACCATGGTGTCCTCCCTCCCTAGCCCTCCTTATTCAATTTCTGCTAGATCTGATATCGGTTGAGTTCACAGTTCTGCCAGAGCAACATGATAAATTATTTGTTTGCAAAACACATTCATAAAGCTCCAGATCGCTTGCATGCATAGTTTACTGCAAATGTCATAATTAGTCCCCTGTCTTTGAAGTTTACCTACATATTGTCTGTAACGCGCCCTTTATTTGCGCCAAATATTAACAAAATGTCTTGCTCAGTTTACCGAGGACACCGCTGAAACCAAGTCTGAACGTATTTTGATGCCTGAAAATAGGGACAGAAAAAGGACGGCTCAATAATTATTTGCAATGCTTCTAGCTGGATCAGGAACGTAACCATTTTGTTGCACATTGCAGTTACCATGTGCCCCCTCCCCTTTCCACAAAATATAAATGTGCTGTAACCTACAGCTATGTCGGGACACTGGGAAGCATAGCTGATAGCTATGCGATTCTTGATGCTGATGGCTATGCCATGATAGCCATATCACATGCTTTAACACTTGAATAAAAATCTCTTTACAAAGGCTGTGTATGATCCAGCTACATACAGAGAGTTTCCACAGCATACCACCATTTTCGCTAAATTTGGCCTTGGTGGCTTTTATAGTTCTGCCATGGCAGTGAGCTCAATTCTTCCCTGCTCATTAGACACGCTCGTAACATTCTGGAGTGCTTGCATACTTAATTTATTGCGAAATCCCCAATTACACATCTACTCTGAGCCTCACCTACACATCACCAGCCTATTAACTTGTCCTTACAGTTGCCAAACAAAATGAAGCTGCCTCCTTTAGTTCAGTGAGGACGCCAGGCGAACCTAGTATATCATGCATTAAAAAGTAAAAATAAATAAAAGATAAGGGTTCAATAATTATTGGCAACACTTCTAAATAAGCCAGAAATATTAAAACTATGCGACATATTGCACTTAAAATCTGTTTATTCCTTCAAAGTATAGAATATCTGAAACGCAGAGTTCTCTTGGGACATTAGGAAACCTAACAGCAGCGTGATACTTTCGAACAATTGGTTACATATTTTTTTAACCTGTATTTTATCAACACGCATATAAATGGTGTATTTGACCTCAGTTGTAGTTGTAATTATGCCAGCGCAGCTGTCGAGTTTTACACCACTTGTAAAACAGACTAATAACGCAATGGACCACATGCATATGTATTCTACTGGAAAATGCGCATTTAAACCACCCATTTGGAACATTGCCTACAGATTACCCATACCATGCCCCTAATTATCCCCAGTTGTAAACAAAATACCTTGTTTAGCTCAGAGAGGACACCGGAGAAACAAACTATGAATCTCGTATGATGCACGAAAACGTGGAAAAACGAGGGTTTAGTAATTATCTGCAACACTTGCATTAAAAGCAGGAAAGTGAATGTTTCGCAACGCATTGCGCTTAAAATTGTCTCTATTTTCACGGACTTTCAAGTGTCCCTCATGCTGTTGCTTTAGGAGTCTGGGAAACATTTCTATTAGCAGCAGTTTGACTCCCTGCTGCTAATGGATAACTTTCTACAAAGACTGTAATGAACCCACACAGAATAAACATTTATCGCTCGTCACTGAAAACATTTTTTCGTACTTCAAATAAATAAAAGCACCGTGCCCCGCATAGTTCACCGAGGATACCAGTGGAAAACAACTAAAAGCCGTGTATAACGCATAAAAATTGGGAGCAAAAGACTTCAGTAACTGTTTTCGGAGCACATAAGCGACCTAGACAGTGCAAAGTTTCGATACACGGCACCAAAAAGTGGCCCTCATTTTTTCAAAATATAAAAAAATCTGCTGTTCTTGCTCCTGCTGGGATACAATTAATAGTGTTGCTGTTATTTAGAAACCGCCTGAAAATGAAATCGACAAGGTCAGAAGTGACACAAGGCCTTTAGAAAAAAATTTAAGTCCGTGTTTTATTGGCATTTAAATGGCTCTTCACGTTCAACCAAGGTAACTTTCACGAACATATCTACAATAAGTCGTGATTAGACCATGAAACTCGAGTTACACCTGTAAGAGGTTTGATTAGACTTTTTGATGGTGATAATATACTGAGACTGCAATGCTATGTAGGTTGTCTCCGGACAGAGATTAACTAGTTTTAGCATTTGAAAGTCCAACGATTTCATACCGCAAACCACACCAGTCGTTGGGCACGGCTGATTATATTACAGTTAAACCTGATAATAACGAACCTCCATATAACGAATTCCTGGATATAACGAAGTTTTTATATTTCCCGGCGTTACTCCATAGAAGCACATGTATTTGAGACCTCTGCGTAACGAAGTGGCAGCGGGAGACCCCCCTCGAAATAACGAATTTTCCCCGCCGACAACCTAGAGATTTCGCCCCAAATTTTGTCATTTTTTGCGCGAGCAGCAACCGGAAGCGCCTTCTCCGCCGCAACGGAGTGCGAAAAGGCGGCATCGCGCTTGGCGCGCTGGAATTAAGGGCGACTGCGAGGGGAGAGCGAGCGCACGTGCGAGTGCGTGCCTGCATCCCTCGACCCGGCGATCTTGCCGCCGCGGGCGTGACCTTTCCCCTTCCCTTCATTCAAACCTGATCCCGCTCGCTGGACGATGACGGAGCGGCATTGTGTTCATTGATGTCATACGAACGGTCAGTGCTGGTGTCCATCATGAACAAACAATAAAGCAAAATCACGCAGTTTTTTACCGCGAAATAAATGTTTTGGGTGAGCTCTGCCGTCTGTTACCCTTTTGCTTACTTAGTAAGCGTTTCTTTTTCGAATTTTCGTGCCGAACCTGTATATAACGAAATCCTCTTTATAAGGAAGTTTTTCGGGAATTTGTTAATTTCGTTATATCCAGGTTTAACTTTAATCGTTACCTTGACTTACCCCTTGCCCGCAGGTTAAATAAGCTGATTATGTTTTAAAATACGGATATAGGGGTCCCAAAACATTGGGCATGATGCAAGTAGCGCCAGCTGACATTTGTTAGGGCGGGAACTGCCCAGCGCCAGGCCTTCATCGCAACGCGAGCGTGTACGGAGAATCCCGGGTGTCATCCGCTTCAGCGCGTCCCGAGGAGACGCAAAAGACAATCCTCGCTGCCCAAGCAGGGGATACGTAGTAAAGAAAGAAAATTTAGCGCCAGCTTTAGTTTTGTTGGACTTTCCAGCAAGCAGCCGAAAGTGCCCGCTTTCAAAAGTGGGAGTGGGGGGGGGGGTGGGGGGGGGGGCAAGTGCCCCCCCCCCCCTCCCCCAAGTTACACCTATGAGTAGGGAAGCCACTCTACATCTCCAGGTGGATGCCTGTTTCCGAGGCGAATCGAGTCGATGGAGCTGCACGGAACTCTCAAAATGTTGAAGGCCGATAGCGCGCAAAATACATTCTCTAACTGTACTGGTACGACGAGCTTTTCGGTCCGACTTTCGTATTACATAAAACAATTTTCATATTCGCAGCAAAGAAAATAAGAAAAAGAAAAAGGCAGATGGCGGGCCCTAATAGATGTGCCATTTTGGACAAGAGAAAAGGTTTACATCTTCTCATTACGTAATATATTTTTTTTAGCGCGGTTTGAGTTGATGTCTTCCAAATGTATTTTCTCGAACTTTCCAGACGGTTACCGGCTTCTAGCATGTTAAGCCATGTGCCTGCCCAACATTCGCCTGCCCGAGTCCCGAGCCGAGCAGCTGGAGCGACATCGCCATTTCACATCACGTGACTTGCACCCTACGCGCACACGCACGTGTGGTAAGCTAGGAGCGGAGGTTTCTCTTGCCTACCGGTATAATTTGTGTAGATTTTCAAAGCTGTAATTGACAAAATGCTTAACGCAGCAAGGATATCGTCCCGTTCAGTTCTAGGCTCTAACTCTGTGACGGAATGTATATTACGTCGTAGCTTTGTCACCCTTTCTTCCAAGGTGAGTGTGCTGCAAGGCTAAGCCTGTAGGCTTAAGTGCTTATGCGCAGGTAGTACGAATGAAATCTCGTTTGAAGTATGTGGCTAATGCCTAGGTTTAAATACTTAACAACTTTCTGAATTACTTGATTGATGTTCCTTGTACGGTATTAAGCCAGCATAAACGAGGGGGAAAATATGACGCAATGACTGCTGCATACCGGCGTGCTATGTTGGCGAGTTGAGATGGACAGAGCTCTCTTTGAAAAAAAATATAAAATCAACAACACTTATCGTTACAATTATTACTTGGTTGAAAGCGGCGAAATATCTATAACGACGTGCTTTGAATAGTAGTGTTCTGTGACAGCATGTTGCTTGACTCGGCCGTTATGTCTCAAAGGATCATGTCCCATTGATATGATGTCGGTAAGCTCCTGCAGTTTTAGTTTCTGTTATCAGGCTGTAATTCATAAACAATACTTTAGTAATCCATTCCAAGTCACCTTTGATTTATTGCATGTTGCATTAATGGAGCATGTCTAACAAATCGGCTTCGAATAATGGTTATATATATATATATATATATATATATATATATATATAGGGAGAGAGAGAGAGCGCTCTGTAACTGCGTAGCTCTTAGTACCATGTTTGTTATGCCTTCTGGGTATGTACTTCATTTTTGTTTAACTTGATCGTCTATAGTGCTTAGTTGCTATGTGTTGTGTGGCATAGTCTCAAAACTAGACCTGCCTTTTTTTTTAACATATATTGGGGAGGGTCATAGTGCATGCAAAAGGCCTTGACAGCAACTTTTGTTTTTAATTAGATTCGTATCATTGCTAACAATTTCATTTGTGACCTGTTTTTGTGTGGTGCAAAGTACAGTGCCATGCACACGCATGAGAATAAGTATATGGACCACAGGCTCGCTGAAAGAAAAGAATCAATTCGTAATTCAGAAGTGCATACTGAAAGTGACGAGTGCACTCGAAAGTTCGCAATGTTAAGTTTGGACTGCAGTCCTCAATTTCAAGTTACATTCATACGTGGAAAAAAGAAGCACTGTGGGATCCTGGTCCATATGCGCATTCTCCCATTATGCTCATGGGAGTACATGCTGGCACGCACTGCACTACACAAAGTACAGCCAATCTAAAAAAAATTTAATAAAGGTAACCAGGGCTGTTGCAAAGCATGACCAGCTGGCCTTTATTTAAAGGGCGTACCTGTATCAAAAAAAAAAAAAAAAAAGTGGATGTATGCTAGCGTGCAGAACTACTCTTGCATTGTGATCCACAAGTACTTAAGTCAGTTAAATTTTCTTTGCAGGACCACCTTGTAGAGAAGAATGGTCATGGTCAACAAGTTAGGAACAAGTAAGTATATGCTTTTCATGACATGTCTGGCACTCTTTTGCATTATTATTTGGCAGTTCTGACAACTCCCTGTCAACTGCGTTTCTGTTTATGCAAGCGGGTGTTCGAATGGTTTAAATACAGAATATTAAATCGTTTAGTAGTATCATTAGCATTAACTTGCTAATGTTACTGCTGCTGTTTGGATCTACGCAACTACATAGCAAGAACATGCCTGTAAATTTGTATTCTTTGTGGCATTTCTCATTTGGAAATCTTGTTGACTTCATCGGGAGTTGTAGACGAATTGAACCAAGAAAGCAAACGTTTGCACCAAATCTCCGTTCATGTTCACCTCTACAAAAAGGGCATGGCTATTCTGGGAGAAGCAGGCAGACTCTCAAAAAGAAGTTTTGCCGGTTGTTTGCAGAAATTTCCTTAGTTTGCATGTGCAATTTTGACAGAATTTGTGCAAGTACAAAGTGTAATTAGATTGTTTTTGGCGCTAGATGAGACATTCAAAGGAAAGACACATATCCGCAAAGTGCAAACTACCAACTGGTTTAATTAAGCAAGACAGCAGAGCGCAGTTTTTGTGCGTGTGCAACACAATACAGTTGGTGGGACAGTGATGGTTTGTTTTCCTGCTGTCATGCCATCTGTCTCATGTTGCGCATGCGCAGAAATTGTGCGATGCTCTGTGTTTTGCTTCATTAAATAAATTGGTAGTTGGTGCTTTGTGTGTGTGTGTGTGTGTCCTTCCCTTCATATGTCCCATCTAGCGCTTAAAAACAATGTTTAGTAAGTCCCACTAACTTGACCAAGAAGTTCTGTTATACTAAGAATGTGAAAGAACAGGGACACCAAAGTTCGAACTCAGACTGGTCCATGGGTCCGGGGTTCACCAAGGCCCCAACCCACGTACCACCCTGGTTCTAGCTTTGATAACCCCACTGCACCTTGCGTACCCTGGAGATATTGCACCACCCGCTTTATTACAATCGAGGGTGCTCTCCTGCTATCCTATCCAAATCACTTGTGACAAAGCAGGTTGGTTCCACGTCGGAGCTCTAGGGCAAGCTGGGCAGTATTTTGCCTAGGCCGACTACCGGCAGAATAACTACTTGCTTTTCAAAATTCCTTTGGGGATTCACATTTGCTCCTCATGTTCAAGAATAGATGTTTTGGGCCGCTTTAGTGGATAATTACATGGAACGCATTGCTACCTCTATAAGAGCGTGTTCCTTCCCTGACATAATATGGATGCATCAAAACCAGGTGACATATATGGTGAGAGTGTGTATAATGTGTGTGAATTTCATGTGGTTGTATTTTATTTAAAGGGGTTTATGGTACCCACTTTCTCTCTTTTTTTTTCTTTCGCTACAGGAAGCTTATTAGTTAATGTCCGATATTGCAGTGGTAATGTGGAAAATGTGGTGGGACATTTTTTATCACACTTTTTCAGCACTCGTTATCACATTTATGAACTCTATGCCAGAAATGGTGATTGGTGAGCACAATAGCAATTGTGCGCTGGCTGTGGCGGGAAGCGGACAAGAAGTGCAGCCCTACCACCAGAAATTCATCTCCTGTTTATCAAAGTGATGTTCATGTGGTTCATGCTTCTTGAACTGCAGAATTATTTCCGCAATAACTGCTATGTGCTGTCATGGTTTTTTTCCCAACTGCTTTGGTCATAATACAAGTCAAGCCAGGTTTTAGCCAAGCCAAGATTCGAACATGAAATGCCATTTTCATTACAGTGAACTGTACAGATGATGGGCAGTTCAGTGAGTTGAAGTGAAGAACTTCAGCTCGAATGTGCGATCAGAACATATATCCTTACGAACTAGCATGCAAAACAGCGTAATGGGTGTTGCCATGAAACGAGTTGCCACACTTGTGCTGTTTCTAAGCGTGAACTTTCCTTTAATTGTAATACGCATAGAATAAAGTGCTAACGCCTATACAATATAAAGAACATATTAAACATTACGTTTGAGGCACCTAATAACAGCTCACTTATCTAATCTGTGGTCACATAGTAAGAATCCAGCCTTAGTACCACAGTTCCACCACAAAGCATCACAACATATCCTTTTTCGCGACCTTCCATTTAAAATTGATTGTACTTCTTTCTGGGGTTTTACGTGCCAAAACCGGTTCTGATTATGGGGCATGCCGTAGTGGAGGGTTCCGGATTAATTTGACCACCTGGGGTTCTTTAACGTACTTGTACTGTTTTGTACTTGTGTTCATTAGGGACCGAAATTGCCTACTTAAGCCATAAACAGCATGTTCGCGTATATCACAACTGACAACTGATCTGTGGTCACACGATAATCCAGCCTTAGTACTTAGACATGCTTTTTCACGACTTTCATGTCAATTTAAAAGTGATTCCTACTTAAACCATGAACAGCATGTTTGAAATATCACTGTACGCCATATTCTTTTCATTTCCACCAAAGTCACACGACACTTTCTGATTAGTTGTTGGTCTCTTTAAAGTTTGCTCGGAGCACACCCCTTTAGTTGGATGCATACACACTTCACATAATTTTCCTTTAGAGTTACAAGCGACACACGATTTTAGGTGACTTTTCAGGTGTTTTTGTTGTTGCCGATTTCACCTGCTTCAGGATTTTTTGTGAATAATGTTGCTCAAAACAAGTAGCGTGCTAGTATACGACTAGTGCTGTCACAAAACACTACAGCAACACAGATACTGTGAGAATTACTTTTTTGTATGCACTTTTTTTTTTTCATCTGGCACCTCATTCTTCAGCACATTTAAACCATTTTGGGAATTGAACCTATTTTTCGTATAACTTGACGCAAGATTTGTAAAATCATAAAATGGAGCTTAAATTCGTAACCCTTACAAAAAATTCAGGAGTTAGCGGATGTGTCAGTGTATAATGGCAATCAAAATTTCGGCTGCTGTTACATGAATATTTCATGAATTAGCTTCATAAACATTTTTGCTTGTCTGTGGTACACATCCTTATTGCTGCAACTATAGAACAGAGTTACTGTTCACAGCGTCCTTAACAAAGCCTGCAGATCTTTACTATAATCAACATCAGTAATTAAACAATCTAGTACATTTTTCACCAAATTACTGTATTTTTTTGCTTCTATTGTATTCTTTAAATTCCAAGGTTGGCAGGTCTGTAGTTGCCACCTAGGCATGAACCAAATGACAGCAATGCAGTCATGTAGCTCAGCAACCTTGTGTCAAAGGTGCTACTTGAGTAAGGCAGGTTATTCACACACCTCTAGGCACCATGTTAGCACAAACACCTGAACTTAATTTATGGTGCTCTGGTTTAGCTTGTTTGTACCTGCTTAATGGTAATGTTTTCTAAATCCTGTTTTTGGAGCCTTTAAAGGGGTCCTGAAGCACTCCTCAGGCTTCGTGAAAAAACAGTCCGCGGGTAGCGTACGCTCCTTTGAATATCTGCCAAATTTTGCAGTCGATGTGCGGCGCGCGGAGCTCGCAGGTGGAGCGCGAAGTCACCTTTTTCTCAAATGCTTTCTTCTCAACAGAAGTATGCTCCTCACTCTTTTTTGGACGCTTCATTTCGTAATAATAGCAGATTCCCATATGTGGCTGCAATTGACCAGTAGCTGTTGTTTGTCAAGAAGGGTGTTTGGATCAGTACGCTTCTTCCTACTGTTCCTGTGTATATTTATTGATGCAGTTTTATAAACAGGCTGAAATAAGAGAAAATCTGCTTTCAAATTTCGATAATTACGTGCTTCCAGAAGAAGCAGACTTCTGCCCAGCCGCAGCCGCCCGCTTAGGAATTACTTTGGCCACCCTGCTTATTGATGTCATAGTTGTTGGGTCTTGTTAATTTTGACTATCTTTGAACACTCAACTATCCTCGAACCAAGCGAAGCTTAAGGTCAGACCACATGCATGCTTGCCAGCGCGCACTCACTCCTTGCCGCTCTTGGTTAGATGCCTTGGCAGACTTCGCTTTGTATTGAGCTTTTGATAGTGTTTCAAAATACGCAAGTTGAATGTGGCTACTATTCATGGGTCAATTTGGTGGCGGACAAAACCGGTTTGTACCGTGTAGCATGGCCAGACTGGAGCATATGAGCGCGAGCACACACTCAAGCCTGTCGTGCACAAAGCAAACGCTGTACATACGCACTACAGATGCATGTAGCTGTGGTCTGCTACATAGTATAGATGCCGCGACAAGTCCGCTAGCTGAGCGAGCTGTGGCTCGCTAAGGACAACGCATTTACGTATTTTGTGTGTCGTAGGCACCAAAATCGGAAGTGTGGCATTTATGTTAACATCCAAAATGAAATTTGAACTGCACGTCACAATGACGTTAGGTCGGCAAAGCATTTTGGAGACGCTCCTCTTCGCCGTAGCCTTTGCCGTGCAAATCATTGAAGAAGCGGAAGCACCATGTGGGGGGATGTTTGATTGCCAATAGCTCCGCTTCTGCTGAACGCATTGAAGTACTTTGTGCGGTAAAGTATTTCTCAAATACTCTATTTTAACTTCAGATGCATTTCTCGACTTCGATAAAAAAATGATTCAGGGCCCCTCACTAAGCCACATAGCAAATTTTGGTTTGTGCCGGAAGTTAGGTGCCCTCTAAGGAGTGTTCTACCACAAGAATTTTTCAAGTTAGTTCATTAAAGCTGAGATAGAAATATTTGGAGTGCCGCGAACACATGATTTCGGAAGTGAGAATCACTGTCGACAGAATCTCTCAACTTGACCTGTCTAGCTTCCGCAAGCGAAATTTTTTCCCTGTGTTCTCCCATACCACAGCCAAAGGATCTCGTGATGAATACATCGCGGGCTTCACATTCATTTCTTTTTCTCTCTTTCGTGTTTGACGGGCTTCTGGTGACGGGTGTCGCGTGAGCTGTTGCGTTCGTCTCATTTTGCGCACTCAGCTCGAGAACGCCTGATTAGTGGTATAATTCAGTGCCACAATCACGAGCACTGAGGCAGATGTGAGAGGATGAAAGCGCATGATTGCGGTGCTGGAACATGGTAGAAAATGACATAGTTTCGTTCTCTGTGTGCACGACTGCAGTACGTGGGAACAAGCAGATAAAACGGACGTACATTTCTCTTGCTAGAGTACGAAGTAAAACAAAAGTGTGCAGACATTCAGTTTGGATGTTTTATTATTTCTCTAAATCTTAATTCGTCTATTGAAGCAAGTGATTAAGCAAATAACTGATGTTGCCTTGATAAATACTCGAAGTCAGGTGCCTCTGTGAGCGACAGCACTGCCATGTATGTAGGTGCACTTGTGCGATTGACGTCAATTCTCCAGCTGGGAGCGTGGTGCCCGCTAGAAGGGGCCCTTGAAGTTACTGGTAATGAAAGCAAAATTTTCTTATGTGCAGTTTCTTGTGCTTGCGATAATTGATGATCATAGCTTTGTATTGCTGAAACCGTGCAATTTCAAATAGCCCACCCCATTTGACAAATATGAAAGCTGAGAAAGTAATCTGGATGTTTTATGCAAATCACATGCATCATGTCTGCATGTTTTTCCATATAAATCTACATTTTATGGCAAAATACGCCGTTAGATGTGCACAACAAACTTCCCAGTAGCATGAAATATTGTCACTACCAGTTTTCCACTTGAGGCTTTGCAATATGCTGGGAGCATGTGGTCGTCTTTCATTTATCAGTAACACTCTTTTGTTTGTGATGGGCTGAAGCAACCTCTCCATTAACGATGGTGTCCAGAGAGCTGGGAAAGTCTCTGTTGACAATGGTTTTTGAAGGTACAGTGCTCAGCAATAGAAAAATGGTACTCTAAGCGCAGCGTCTTTTATGCTACTGGTCGCCACTGGGGACATCGAACTCATGCGTTGTATACAATGAAAGTGAAAACAATTGTGGCGCATTGTGACTGCATTTGGCCCCCCAGTGCTACTTGGTGGCGCAAACAGCGCCAGCTGTCATGCGCTTCGAGTGTCGCACTTTAATTGCTGAGGGCTGTACATGCTGTGGATATAAAAATTGTGGAGATTCAACACACATCTTGGAATTTATCTGAAGCGTTAATAAAGTGCTATAATTTTGCCCATTCCATTCCTGCTTCCTTGGCGCAAAGCAATTTGCTGTGCGCGCATGTGCTCTCATGTACCTGAGCTACGCAATATGACACATGTCGTGATCTTCTCAAAGAGCTAGTTGGCATTGACACAATAGAAGTATACGTGCGATTGGGGCCTAATGGTTAGACCATCGGGCTGTTGTGCTACAAGGCCGAAGTTTGATCCCACCATCACACGTAATTAAGTTTTTTATAGTGTGAGATAATTTCAAGACAGCAGCAGCAGCCACATTCTGGAAAGTGCAAGAGAGTTCGCAAAGAAAGCTTCGCCTTAAATAGTGCAACTAAACGGTGAACACAAGATCGGACATCATGGGCGCTGTCCGGTCTTGTTCTTCGTGTTAGTAGACATTGGAGGCAGAGTTGTAATAAGCGGGTCTTAGTATAGAACTGTATTGTTCTAAATTGCTTTGGTGGTTTTGTGGCTCGTACATTATTTTTTCATAGTTCCTTAAGAACGTATGAAGAGCGTTCTACTGTACCTTGTAGCAAAAACATTCATGGCTGTAGTACACAAATTGGGGATACTCCTGTCCAACGGTGCCTCGTGTTCAAAAAATTGGCACAAACTACATCCTTAAAGGGACTCTAAAGACAACACTAATTCAGTTTAGACTAACAAAGTATTTTTTCAGAACTTCATTTTTGTCAATTTCACGGTAATAGTTTGATTATTAGAAAAAAAATAATGAAGGCCAAGCTTCCATTTTTTTGCAATTTTGCACTGTAATCACACATGCCCACACATCAGTGGGATGTTATGGCTCTGTAAAAGTTCTTGAAACTTAGTTAGTTCAGCCTTTGGCTTTTTTTTAGAATATAATATATTCCACGTTTACATAATAAAAAGTATAACTAGACCTCAGCAGATACCGTCAAAATCCATGACATCACGGGAAGCTGGTGCGGCTACTTACAGGCAGCAGCACCACCCGTCTTTCATTTTTTAGTCCTTTCTGGTTTACCAAGCCCAGTTCTCATGGTAAGAGTAGCTTCTTTTGAGCTTGTAGAAGGTAATTTATAAGTGCAGCACAAATTAGTTTTCTGGTAAGAGTGGCTTCTTTTGAGCTTGTAGAAGGTAATTTATAAATGCAGCACAAATTAGTTTTCTCTTTAGTGTCCCTTTAAATAATCTGTAATCACATTTCTGAAGCATTTTTCAAACTGACTTGTGAGCCAAACTTGATACTTGCAAAACACAACAATATACTATTTTGTGTCCTGTGTGACTGTGTTGAACAAAAATGGCATGCCAATGCCATTTCCAACACCTCATTTGCATACAAGATGCTTATGATCCTGTTTTTAAAGATCAGCTCACTATGCTCTTAACCCCTTAAGTGCTCTATTTTTTTGAAAATTTCCGAACCAAAAGTGCCTATTTTTTTTATTGCTGATTTCGAATCTGATTGTACTAAAAAGCAGCTAGCCGATGTTGAAAAAATATTTGCACCACATACTTAGTCAAATCAACACAATAAAGTTTATTTCGGAACAATACATAGGAGACCAGCTACCTGCTGCTAATATAAATAAAAACCTTATAAAAAACAGTTGCAGACGTCACATCTTTGTTCCCTTGTGTAGGCTAAGTACCCTTGGGCTATTTCACTCGGGAAGCTTCGGGACTGTGTGGAAAATTTCGAAACATGGAATAACGCAAAGCGGTTTGTTGCAGCTCCTGCACCAAAAGCGAGTTTCTTTTCTCAACTTTTTCCCGTTTTCTCCTCGCTTCCGACAGCAAATGAAGCATTTTCTTGTTGGCGCTGCTTTGGTTTCGCTTGGCGGGATGTAAGAAGCAAAGTGCCGTTCCTTGAGACGCACAGCGTCAAGCACATCAGACGGTCGGCCGCGCTTTGTCGTTTTTGAAGGATGAAGGTACCTAGTCAGGATCGCCTCAATTAGGGCGAGGCGGTAGAAACTGCTGAATATATTCCATAAGGTCATCTGACGATGACAAGTTGAAAGTCTTGCCTGGAATGGCCAAGAAGGGAAAGCGAGGAGGCTTCACAGGAGGATTGTCCACATCAAGCAGGATCCACTGGCGAGCACTCGCGATGTTCGCTTCCGAGCTGTCTTCATCATCACCGGAGGAGCTGCTCAATTCACCGTCATCGCTGTCATCACTTCCGGACACAAGATAAACATCTGTATCCGAATCATCATTACTCGAAGAAGATGACAAAAATGAAAAGCTTCTTTTTCGCGTTGACGGACCAGCTATGCATGGGTCGCCGCCACCGCACGCCATCTTTTCATACAAAAACCGCGCTCCTACTGCAGAAAAAAACTAAATCATCGAGTAAATGCTGCCATCTGGCGGATTACACGCAATTTAAGCTGTAGACGAGCGCTTCTCGTCCTGAATGGTAGAGGGGTGTACCTATTCCGCTAGGACGAGCTCTGCTCGTCCAAAGCATTTTGGGGACAGTTTGGGCAGGACGAGCAGAGCTCGTCCAAAGCACTTAAGGGGTTAATCATGAATGGCTGGTGTGAGCAGTGTGAAGTTGTTTGAGCACTTCCACAGGCAAGCAGGTGAGCACAGCCTCCAGATGTTGGTGTCATGCTGAACAGTTTTTAATGTGAAAGCATTATATGCCCCATTATGCGAAAATACGGCGTCGGTGGCGTGACCAAGAAATAGTACCAAAAATGGCCGACGACACAAAGAGTAAAAACTCAAAGAAAATGCTCGGATCGACTTCAATTTTCTTGGGGAGGTTCCTATAAACAAAGTAAATACTTGTCTTTGAAAAGAAAATTTAGTGCATTTTGGTCTGGGTGGGAATCGAATCTGGGGTGCCACGTTTCCTCAATGCCACGGCGGCTCCATAGTTCTGGCTGACTAAAGGTGTGGCCTAGTGCATGTGTCATTGTGCACGTGACGGTGGGAGGTGGCGCCACGTCATGAGTGTATAAGAAGAGTGCGCTGCCTCTCGCTCATCACTTTCTCTTCTGGCTTCATCGGTGCTGTGTCTACTGCAATGGACTCTGAAGTGTCTACCTCAGCAGCAGCTCACTAAGCTGAGGCCAACGTATACGCAAACATGCACACCGAATCAGCAGAAAGAACTAATGCATGTTGAAAGCATAAATCAAAAACATTTCACCAAAGGAACTATAATGCTTTTGCATTCCCACACGTAAGCAGTCTTAAGTGTCTCTGCCAAAATTTTTTCATGGCTTTCTTATTCCAGCTTATGCTGGGTCCAAGTTGCAATCTTATGCCAGCAAAGTCTGATAATGGGTTACCAGCTGTTCTATTGGCTTTAACACAACTGCACTAATCTTTTCTACAGCTATGTCATAGCTTGCTGCATCGCTGGTGCTGACTGTTCAGATTGTTGCTGTTATTGAGATTTTAGATGCACCACCTTGTATGTCTGATGGTAATGTTTCACATAGTGTTGGACAAGTGTCTGTCTTCAAAGTATGACTTAAAATCTTCTGTAACAAAAGTGCCAGTAGTCTGACAATTCTTGGTTCACACTCGGAAAAAAAGTACTGCGTGTGGGTGACGTGTCTATCCCACTGGCATGACTTTTTTAGTAGATTTCATTTCATGCTTCCTATTATGCTAGCATGACGTTGAATGTGGAACTTTGCATATTGTGTAAGATGTATTTCTATTGTTACCATACTTTTTTATCGGATAAATGCTCAGACAAACTGATATGCATGTGGTTTTCAGGTCTGATCAAGTTAAAGGTGCTGTTATTGGCATCGACTTGGGCACCACCAACTCTTGCGTGGCAGTCATGGAGGGAAAGACTCCAAAGGTCATTGAAAATTCTGAGGGGTCACGGACGACACCGTCAGTAGTGGCATTTACAGCTGATGGAGAACGGCTAGTAGGCATGCCAGCCAAGCGTCAGGCTGTGACCAATGCTTCAAACACACTTTCAGCCACAAAGCGACTGATTGGTAGAAAGTTTGAAGACCCTGAGGTCAAGAAAGACATGTGAGTGTCTGTGACCTTTCTTAAACTGACCAATTTATCATATGTTCTAAATTTTACCCCCCCCCCCCCTTTTTTTTTTCATAAGGCAAACCCAGTCTTATAAAATTGTGCGAGCTTCCAATGGAGATGCCTGGGTAGAGGCACATGGAAAGATGTACTCCCCTAGCCAGATTGGTGCTTTTGTACTGATGAAAATGAAAGAAACAGCAGGTTAGAAATTCTAGGCATTAATTTGTCCTTCTGCATGCATATTGCATTGTATAGTTTCAGTTGCAATGAAAGTATGCATTATGTTTCAGAGGGTTACTTGGGCCATAGTGTCAAGAATGCAGTCATTACTGTCCCTGCATACTTCAATGACTCCCAACGGCAGGCAAGTGTTCAGTAATATTTTGTGTGCTTTGCTTGTAAAAATACGCTATGTGCTTATTCTGCCAGTTACATAAATGGACAATCACTACTTTGTAGGCAACCAAAGATGCAGGCCAAATTGCAGGCCTTAATGTCCTTAGAGTTATCAATGAGCCAACTGCTGCAGCCTTGGCCTATGGCATGGACAAGACTGATGACAAAATGTGAGTGTAGTTTTTGTTTTTCGAGGAAGCGTCCTTGATTTTCATGATATTTGTTTCTTGGATCTGCCTAGTATTGAGCTGTGATGTCAAATTTTTCGTCTCCTAATGGAACAATCCTTGAGGAAAATACAGACTGAGCTCAGAAGTATTTGAAGTATTACAAGGCTCATATGTAGTAGCACACAACATTGTAAAGGTGTGTAAGGCAGGAATTTGAGGAATTAATGTTGCTGGTCATCCACTATTAATAATTACTGGTGTACATGCGGTGTACTTAAGCAGTTTTGGTTCAAGTGTGGCTTCTTTTCTCCTAGCATTGCTGTTTATGACTTGGGAGGAGGCACTTTTGACATCTCAGTGCTTGAAATCCAAAAGGGTGTCTTTGAAGTGAAGTCAACTAATGGTGACACATTCCTTGGTGGAGAGGACTTCGATAATGCCCTTGTCAAGTTCTTTGTCCAAGAATTCAAGCGTGAGGTAGCCCTCTTCTGGTTCATATGATGTATAATTATTTTCTAGCGTTAATTGTGCTTATCAATGTTGCATTATCGTGTCTTACAGCAAGGGATTGACGTTACCAAGGATAACATGGCTATGCAACGCTTGAAGGAGGCAGCTGAGAAAGCCAAAATAGAGCTTTCATCATCAGTTCAGGTGCTGTGGCAGTTTTTATCTTTGCATTTTCACAGGTTTGTGTTACCATGGTTAAAATTTGTTTGGTTCAAAGTTACCTTATAAATTGTGAGTCCAAGTAGAAACAAGCCAAAATAGTTAATGGAGATTGTTTCGAAATATACTCTATTTACTAGAATGTAGCACGAGGGGTGACTTTCGAGTGAGGTGAACTAAAAAAAAGAAAAACTAAATGTAAGACGAGATGAGTGGAAAAAGAAATGGTACCTTTATTCAAGGAACCACAATTCCCAAAACGAGTTCCCTTAAATTGTTATCTGAGGTACAGCTTTCTTTGTTGCAATCCACCTCAAAATCATGCCTTTCGTGCCATCGAGCTCATTTGAAATTTAGCACTTCTTAAAGACTGCACAACCACTTATCTGGGAAGCCATACCACGTGGCGGCGGTGAGGTCTGTGGAAACCCTTCTGATCGGCCTCACCCTGCCAATTGCAAATCGACTCGTTGATGTCAAGCCACCATGCCGTGGTGTAGTTTTCATGCCCCTCAGCCATCAAAACTGCCTGTCTCTTGGTATGAGCATCATACCGAATGCGTTGCGCCATAGTGTTGCGATTAAGTAGAGTCTGGGTGAAAGGCTGCAGGGTATTGCAGCACTGTAACTCTACCATTGTACCACCACTGACAACAAAGAACAAGTTTTGACTTCTCTCAATTTGTCTATAAATTCGATCGAGATGTAAAGGTACAGGCTGCCAACATAATGCTAGAAAAGCGTAATTTACGTTTTTTTTAATGGTCAATTTTTCCGTAATTTAAATGTAGTGGGATTTACAATTGAATAAATACAGTAGCTTAAAGGGAGTGAGGAAACATTTCATTTAAGTGAACTATTTTAATATCTAGCTTGCTTGGAATAAGTGTGCTCTTGGTGTTTTTTGAGCTGGTCAACTTTTTTTAGCCATTCATTACAGTCCTGCTTAACGCTAAGCAATAATGCTAAGAACTTTTGTGTTGCTATTCCACTGCATGATTCAAGGTATAAATCTTGAATGCACCAGTTCAGGCTACCTGGAAATATGGCATGCCAAAATGCTCATGAATACAACAGCATATACAGTCGAACCCACTTATAACGATACCCGTTTCAGCATTATATCAGTTACAACAGTGAAAAGCTGCTGCACCGTCAACTTTTGTATGTTTGCTATGGTAAAATAACCCACTTACTACAATGCCCCCATGCTGCATTATTGGTTATAACAATGAAGTCTGGCTCCTGGGTGCCCGTGCCAAAAGGTAGTGGAATACGAAATCCTTGAAAAGAAAAAAAAAAAGAAAATTGCAGCCGCTGCACCCTCCCCACCGTGCGCTCATACAATTGCACCTGTTTTCCGGCCTTCTCCACATCGCCTCGCGTGTCTCTCTCCTGCCGCCCTTCCACCCCTCCGAACACAAATGGGCTGCGCCCATAGCTCTATGCCATGCCACCCTCCGAAACACGAATGGACCTCGCCAATGTGCCGACAGCGCTGATCTGCTTACATGCCCCTCATTCTGAGCAGTTCTGCCAACAGATTTGGTTGTTTGTATTACAGTCGAATCCCCCTACAACGAATGCCGCTACAACGAAATTTCTGCCACAACGAAGATTTTTGGATTCCCCGTCAGCTGCCCATAAAAAGTAATACAAAAAAAGTCCCTTCATAACGAAGGCGTTTTATTCGGTATTTCCGCTTCAACGAACTTTTCTAGAACGAAACTGTGACTGAATTGAAATTGAAACTGCCGAGTAGTCAAATTAGAAGGCCCTTCCAAAGCTGTGACGATCGTATGTCCGCTTGAACGAGGTTTTCGCAAACGAAATCAAATTCAAAGTACCGGTTTAAGCCACTGCAATCCATAGCCACGCGTGATCACCACGCGCCTGCGCGACACTGCAGGGGATCACCACAATCGCTGCCGTTTTCTGTGGTGTGTGTCCGGGTGAAATGGCTACGCCAACGAAGAAGCGTAAACTTCTCTCTCTCGTGGAGAAGGCACATACTATCGCCGAGGCAGAAAGCAAAAGGAAAAATCTCGCAGTTTCGCCCGCAAGGCGAAGCATCGGTTGCGATAGCAAGTTAGTAGACAGCTATACGAACTAAAGATAGTAGTTTTCTTGTAAACATTCGCTAACTAAATTACCGGGCACGGTGTCACACGCACACAGATAAACATGAACAGATCTCGCTCGATGACCGCGGAAACTCCGTGTCAACACGCTGGAGTGAGACGCGGCAATAACAGCAAACGAATTGACCTCCGTGCCGTCACTCGCTTCACCGCGAACTAAACGTCGAAAGCACAGCGCACACGACTCTACTGGCACTAGTTGCACTTTGCCCCCATCGCAGATCGCTTTGAAGATGAGGCCCGCGCGGGCGCTCACTTTGTGCACGTCGCAAATTGCTTTCAAGATAGCGGCCGCGCCGCAGCCGCTGTTGTCAACAAGATGCTAACGTCTCGTCGTTTGGGGAAAATGACTATCCGCTAGACACACCGACTCCGGCGACTGCTTTGAAAGCAATGGTTCATTTTCGCCTCATCAGAAAAGTAATCCGTACCCACGACAATGTGATGGCTCTTTTAACGGACTCTGAGACTCGCGTAACGCCTTTGCTTGCCGTGAAGCGAAAGAAATCCAGGCTGACCGACTTCGGGAAATAAAACTTCCGGTAAGCGCAAGCTTGCCAAGCTTGCTGACTTTGTCACAAATATGCAGTGAAATTGCGATAATTCAAACCGCTTCATTGCGAAGGTGAGTGTTTCGCGACCAGCCGGGCACGCGTGTTGGATTAGGCGTCAGCCGCAATGTACGAAAAATGCTGTAACAGCGGCGCAAAATGCATTCTCTCGTGAAGTTGACACGTTATCGACTGCCTTCGGTACCTCTCAACCTTTGCCCCCCACCGACATCGCGAAGATTTCCCTGACGATGGTTTCGGTTTCGTTCGCGGCTTTCCCGTTTGGCGTACGTACCGTATTTACTCGATTCTAAGCACCCCCTTTTTTTCGTGATCGCGATGCCCAAAGTGAGGGGGGGGGGGTGCTTAGATTCGGAAAATCTCCGTGACGCTCGGCTCCGGCTACGCGCGGCGCGCGAGTGTCTTGAGTCCACGCGGCTCTGCAGTCCGACTGCGGCGAGATCGCGCTGCGGACACCGTGCCACCTCGGGGGTGCGACGGCTCCGGCTACGCGCTGCTCGCGGGCGTCACTAGGCGGCCTTGGCTACGTGCTCTTCTTAACAAATAGGCGGGTGCTTAGATTCGCATGCAAACTTTTCCCCCAATTTTTCTCGCGAAAATAGAGGGGGGAGGGGGGTGCTTAGTATCGCGAAAATACGGTATATACATACCAATTCGCGTCAACAAAGTTCCGACACAACGAAATTTTTCGTGTGTCCCGTGAATTTCGTGGTAGCGGGACTCGACTGTAGTTTCTTGCGTCGAAGTCGTTCCTGGCCACGTGGTTTCTCCGTCTCATTTGAATCGCCGTCGAAACGGAAGATCGCTGATCCGCCCGCTGATTATCGGACGACGTTGCTGGTGAAAAGAAAGCGCATGGCTATCGATTCGGAGACGAAGTGCAGTATCGTGAAAGACTGCCAAGACGGTAAGAAAGTGTGTGACTTCGTTAAGAAGTACGCACTATTGCAACCGATGGTGTTGACGATCATACGCTCTGCTGAGAAGTTCAACAAAGTGCTCGCGTGGAGGAGGTCCTCTACGAGTGGTTCCTTGGTGCCCGTGACCTGAACTTGCCTATCACCGGGCTGATTCTGGCCACTAAGGCGAAGCTGTTTGCCCTGCTGATTAACAATGGGGACTTCCAGCCAGCTGGCGGCTGGATACAGCACTTCAAAGAGAGGCACAGCATTGTCTTCAAAGCCGTCACCGGCGAGGGAGCTTCACTTGACGTGGAGGCGAAGGAGAAGTGAGTGCAGGAAACGCTGCCCCGCATCCTCGACAACTACGTTGACGCCGACGTATACAATGGTGACGAAACGAGGCTGTTTTTTCAGATGTTGCCCTCCAAGACGCATGCACTGAAAGGAGACGTGCAAGGGTGGCAAAAACAGCAAGCTTTGCCTCACTGTGTTTTTGTGTGCCAACATGGACGGGAGCGACAAGTGCCCCGCATTTGTCATTTAGAAGTAAAAAAATCCCCCCTGCTTCCGCAGTGCTGCCAGGATACCAGTACGCTACCGTAACAATCACAAGGCATGGATGACGCGAGAACTTTTTCGCGAGTGGCTGTTGGAGTTTGATCAGGCCATCGAGCGATAGAAGAGGAAGGTGGCGCTCGTCCTGGAAAATTGTAGTGCCCACCACTCCATGCCCAAGCTCTTAAGCCAAGTTTTTTTCCTGCCTCCGAACAGGACGGCAGGCTTGCAGCCCATGGACGTCGGTGTGATCGCCAATCTTAAGGTGATGTATCGTCGCCGCATCCAGAGCAAGTTAGTCTTGTTGATGGACATGGCCGTGTGGCCAAGAAGCAGGGAGCAACCAGACTTGAAAATCAATCTGCTGATGGCCATGCAGTTTATATTTAGTGCGTGGTCCGAAGTTGGCGCTTCTACGATGCGGAACTGCTTTAGGAAAGCGTGCTTTGTCCTAGGCAGGAGTGACTTAGACGAAGCCTGCGAAGTTCCCACCGACGAAGTGTTGCCAGAACTTTGGTCCGCAGTTGATGAGGATGCTTTACGATTTGGAAGAGTTTCTGCATGCGGACGAAGCATTAGTAACATCAGAACTCACCGATGAGGCGATCGTCGTGAACAGGCTTGAATCGGACAGTTACGACGACACTGACTGCGACGACGGCAGCGATAACGCAGTAGGGCAGGCTGACTCAACGTTGTCCTTGCAGGAGGCCCTGCAGTTAATTCAGTCCATCCGGGTCTTCGTTATCATGAGGGACCTTCCACTGCACTACGTGGAGTACCTGGATGCCATGGAGAAGGATGTCGGGAAGCTTTGTGTGAGGCAAGCAAGGCTGACGGACATGGGGTTTTCTCGTGCCAGCGAGTGAGAAGTACGTGGCGAGATGCTTGTGGCAATTTCACCCCAGCTGAGAGGCGGCCGCGGCAACCTTCTCGTATTTTTTACGAGGCCCCTTTTGGGGCCACCAGAACGATGCCTCGGCGGAGCTAGCTTGTCACTTGCCGTCCGTAACCACTCTTTGCAGTTATTATAGCAGTGCCATTCTTGAACGCCAACAGCCGCGGCTTGTTACACATGATGTGCGCAGGAAGCAGAGTTGTTTTAACGAGCTAAAACAAACAGCAGCTGGATGGAGGAGGAGCACTGGCCTCCCTGTCATAGTTATCTCAACAGCTCTGCCATCCCCCCTATTTTGCTTTTTTTCGTGCAAGCAACCCGTTGATAACAATTATCGGTTATAACAATGGAATTTTCGTGGCACTTGAATATTATAAGTGGACTTGACTGTATGAACTTTCATTTTTTTTTTTAAATAAAAAAGCCCCAGTACAATCAAAACACCATGACAGACAAGTGTGCAACATACAAGTGACTTGTCAAAAGCAACAGATTCAACTTCACCTTTAAGTGGAACTCGTCAGTCTGTTTTGGTTAGCCATGTTCACAAATGTGTTGTGGCTATCATGTCACACTTAATAAATTAAGCATCTGTTCATGCTGTTTCTATACCGTATTTATATAACATATTTGTGTTAATACTGCTTGCGTAGCACATTTGCATGTTGCTATAGGCAGTTCTTTCATTTGCTTAAGGAAGTACAGTTTGTGTCATGCTGTTAATTTCTCTTGTAGACGGACATCAACCTACCCTACCTTACCATGGACCAGTCTGGCCCCAAGCACATGACACTGAAATTGTCAAGGTCCAAGTTCGAAGGCCTTGTGGGAGACCTCATTCGGCGGACTGTGGATCCCTGTAAGAAGGCTATGCAGGATGGAGAGGTGAAGCGCACCGACATTGGCGAAGTGTTGCTCGTTGGAGGCATGACAAGGATGCCAAAGGTATGCAGACGTCCAGGGTTGTATTCAAAGTATATGTTCTAATGCAATTGTCGTCTTGAGTTACCCGTGAAAGTGGCTTTTTGAACCTCTTGCAAAATTTTAATGAAAATCTTAAGATATGTTTAGAGCAGTAGTGTAAGGCATGGTGCCAAATTTTATTCTAGAATATATATATTTTTAGTTAGGGCTCTTGAAATGTTCAAGGGACTATGGTTACACACAAAAACTACGATTAAAATAACGAGAAAATTTAGCATTTCTGTGCCTTATACAATATTAGGAAGGCCCACACTAAATAATTGTGCAGTAATTGTTTTTTTATTTTAGTTTTATAGAAAAAAAAAAAGGTAATAGGAACCACTGCAATTGCACTTCCACCTTGCAAAGCACACAAAGCAAGTCTGCAAAGTTGATACTCTTAACTCGACTCATACGTTATAATCAATATATCGGTATATGTGGACTACACTGTAGTACCTGAGTAATGTCCTACACAACCGTAAAATATAGCGAGCATTGCGGGCACATTTTGTCTACTAAATCTTCACTAAAAGCATCATGCTGTAGTTGAACTCTTTGTAGATCACAAAGTACCCATATCTATACAAACATGTACAATTACTGTAACTATGCAAAAAAAAAAATGTTTTTTTGAAAATGTCCTGAATTATAACCTTGTACTTTCACTACTACTGCTGAAAAATTGTGCAATTTCAAGTAGATATCTGCACTCAAAATACCTTCAAGGGCATGTATGCCAAGTTTTGTTTGTATAGGACAAATATAAATGCACAACAGAGAATTTGTTTGATCTGTTCTAGGTGTTGAGATATTGAGGCCTCCATATTGAATATAGACAAATTGTTTTGAGGAAAGTGGGGAAAAAAAACTGAACAGCAAGAAATTTAATAAAAATTAGCAAATGTTATACACGTATTTGCAAAGTTATGTGCTTAAAACCGCTAGAAATATAGTCCAGCTGCTTGGTGATGTCCAAATGCTAGCTTATATAATCAAGTTAACGATCGCAAAGCATGGTTCATCAAACAGGCTGTCAACCACACCGCTGCTGTAATGAAAACAATCCGACTTCTGTTTCATTGCTGCCGTTGATGCGAATTCTGATACTTTTTTTTTTTTCTGGCAGCAATTTTCTTTTGCTGAACATCCGACGGCGGTAGCATCACTATGTTGCAGTGGCTGTCGACTTCGTGTGCTGTGAAGATTTGGCGCGCTGGCATACTAGGCCTAACACTGTTGTCAGCAGCCATTAGGTGCCGCAGCTCAATTGCCCTCAATGCGATGTGGTGAAGTGCGATGTCATTTAATATTATCAAGCATCGCTTCTGCTTCTTGCTGAATCTGTGCAATGCATGCAATATATGGAGGTTGTGGGTTTGGCTCCCACTGGTGGCAAGTTGTTTTTGTCCACTTTCATTTCCCTGTAGCTTATCATTTCTACACTTCATTTAAAAACTACAAATAACTTCCCTTATGCTATCTTTGGCTTCATATTGCAAGCAGCAAGCTGTGATGTTAATATTTTTCGTCTCCTAATTGGAACATAATGTTCCTTGAGGAGAAAGTGAACTGAGCTTTCTGATGCTAAGTGGTTTGTATTGTGTTGTGCTGCTTTCATCTAGCTTCTCAGTTTGTGAAATAAAATTCTCACAGATGGAGTTCTCTATGTCTGTACTGCTCCTCAGGTTCAAGAAACAGTCCAGGAAATCTTTGGAAAACAGCCAAGCAAAGCAGTGAATCCTGATGAAGCTGTTGCTGTAGGTGCTGCAATTCAGGTGAGGTAATTTGTGTTCTGTTGATGGTTGGGGAGGGGGGCTAGTCCAGTGTGAGCATCTTTTTTTTGTGTGTGTGTGGTTTCGAATTGATAAATTTTCCATGTGACTGACCTGATGTTTGGAAAAACAATTGAAAGGTAACCGCCTAATGAAAATGCTGACACGGGACCAAGAGCTACAGGGCATAAGGTGCCCACACCGACGGCTGCTGCTTACGGCATGGGCACCTTATCTTGAAAGGACAAAGTGCGTCCAGTGCCGGTAGCCTTGTATGCGCTGTGCTTTCAACGTTATGTTCGCCTTAAAGCGAGAGACAGCACAAAGGTCAATTCGCTCGCTGCTGCAGCCGCGCTTCCTCACTCCAGCGTTTTGAAAGCGACTTTTCGCAGTCATCGAGCGAGATGTGTTCATGTTTCCCTGTGTGCGCGTGACACCATGTTTGTTAATTTAGTTTGCATAGCTGTCTACTAGTTTGCTATCGCAATTGATGCTTTGCCTTTCGGCCGAAACTGTGCCTTTTTCGTTTCTTTTTCTTTTTTTTTTTGAAGTTCGTCGCCGACTCTTTGCAATAATGCTGTTAGCCATTGCAACCAAAGTTTCAGAAGTGAGGCATTTCGGATGTTACGGACTTCGGACCAAACTGACATTTTTTGTTGCATTATCAGGGTCCGTTGTAACGAGAGCTGACTAGTACAGTTGCGCGAGATGAAATATCAGTTATGATGCAATTGCCAGAAAATCCCGTGGACAAGCGAGGCAGTGAGCGTGCTTCTCAACAAGGACAGCCAGCCGAGGAGAGAGTGATGAGGGTGATGGTAGGAAGAAGCGGAGCGAGTGACTGAACAAGGAACATGGATTGGTTGGGGGGAGGGGGGGGGGGACGTTGTCCACACAAACTTTTGCTACATGTGTTCGCAACAGTTGCCGGCTGATCGCTCAGGAACCCCGCCTCATTCGCGCTGCCGTGAGTGCAACTTGTGTGCCTCATCTTGTGCCAGATCTTCATGTACAGTTAAACCTGCTTATAACGAACCTCCATATAACGGATTCCTGGATATAGCGAAGTTTTTCTATTCCCCGCCGTTACTCCATAGAAGCACATGTATTTGAGACCTCTACGTAAGAAGTGGCAGCGGGAGACTCCCTGGATATAACGAATTTTCCCCTCCAACAACCTAGAGATTTCGCCCCAAATTTTGTAATTTTTGCGCGAGCAGCAACCGGAAGCACCTTCTCCGCCGCGACGGAATGCGAAGCGAGCGCCCGTGTGCGTGCGTGCGTGTGCGAGGCGGGCCTGCATCCCTCGACCCGGCTATCTTGCCGCCGCGGGCGTGACCTTTCCCCCTCCCTTCATTTAAACCTGATCCTGCAGCTGGCCTAGCCCGCCAAGCCGGCACTCTCTCCTTTTCCAGTTGATGTTGCCGACACGCTGGTACACGCTGTGACACATCACACTCGATAAGCGGGGACACGCGCTGTCACACGCTGGCGGCGTGTGGAAGCGCCGCTGGAGAAGCGAGCAAAGTGACCTTCGTGCTGTTGTCTATCGCTTCAACGCAAACTGAGCGCCGAGAACACACAGCACGCACAAAACTACGAGCCGCCGACGCACTTACACTGCTAGACTTTGCCCCAACGCAGATCGCTTTCAAGATACGGCCTGCGCGACCGCTGCGCCGCCGCACAGTACGCAATTGATGCTAGAGTACAGTACAACGCCGCCCCGCTATCCCTACCCCTCGCTCCCTCGCCGGTGCCTCGAGCGCAACGGAAGAAGGCGCGCTTCCTCCCTGCTTTTCTTGCGCGCGCGAGATTTAGACGCGGTCGTCGGCTCCCCTCGCACGTTTTTACTCCCACATACAGCATACGACGCGCGGCGACTGCGTTATTGTCCTTGGACTTTCTGCGGAATGTCTATGAGCCAAAACCAATTTTAGGGCCACAACGCGTCATAGACACCATCTTTATATAGGAAATACGGATCTCAAGGGCCATACTATTGCTGGCGGAAACCGAAAATACGTCATAGTTGTCGCCCCCGGCACTTTGGGCGGCCAATGCCATCGTCAAGCCACCAAGCCAAGCGACATGAAAAGTCAAAATGGCCGCTCGGGCCAGCGTGGAGTGGCAGTTCGCAACGCATGATGCGGGAACGGTCCCACAGTTGCGACGCAACAGCGGGGTTACCAATGCATCGGGTTCTATGCGAGCTGTGCCGGGACCGGCCGAAAACGACGTAACAGCCGGGAAAACGCAGCCCCCGAAAACGTAACATCGGGGTTCTACTGTAACACTATATGACGCTACGACGCCATCGTGACGCTCGCTCTTCGTTTCCGATGCCTTGCATTTGTGCGAAACGACACGCGTCCACGCATCCGGTACCTGGTGTGACATTCCAAGGATGAGTTCTTCAACGAAAACGGAAAACGGATGCACGTTACAATTGAGGGCGCGGTAGAATCGAGTAAATACGGTAAGCGTTTCTTTTTCGAATTTTCGTGCCGAACCTGCATATAACGAAATCCTCTTAATAACAAAGTTTTTCGGGAATTTGTCAATTTCGGTATATCCAGGTTTAACTGTATTCATTTCTGGGTACAAACATTTGTCAAGGGTGAGCTTGCAGTGACGGCATGCCACCAGACACTCCCACTGGTTAGGCCTAACCAACACTGTCTTGTGTGGATTCGGTGGCAAATGTTGCGGTTTGGTGCAGAGTCAACAAAATCCTTTGCAGTGGCTGTACTGCACTTGGAAAGTGGAGAAACTCCCTCGCCAACGAAAGTTCTTGTCGTATGCTTAGATTTTTCTGACACATGTGGCTGCCTGGCCTACAAGTTTAGCACTTGTTTTTGGTTATAGTGCAGTACCACTTGTACAGTAAGCTCCCGTTAAAACTGTGAACTGTTTCCATAGCGCGCTCATTAAGCATCGTTAGTCCGCTATCGATGGTTTGAAATGCCACTTTCGAGACCTTCCGCGGTGCTCATGGCCACACTGCGCCATCGGACGTGAAGGAGGAGGAGCTATAGTTGTTTTCTAAGCAGTTTGCTTATATCTGTGATCTGCTGGACATTTATGCGTTCTGCTTTGACGATCGCGAAACTTCGGAGCACGTTTAAAAATCACCTCCTCGTGGGAAAAAAGCGAACAGCTTAGAAAACAAAAATATAGTTTCTCTTTCACGTCCAATGGTGCAGTGTGTCCGTGAGCGGCGCGGAAGGTCTCGAAAGCTGCATTTCAAATCATTGATAGAGGGCGGCCATTTTTTCGTTCTTAACAATCGCAAAACTTTGGAGCGCTTTTAAAAATCACCGCCTCGCAGGAAAATGAACTGCTTTGAAAACAAATATGAGGGGGGGGGGGGGGGCGAGCTCCACCACTGGAAAAGCTGGCGCCACTGTCGGCATGACGTGGTATGAGGGATCACGTGGACACGGCGGCCGCGTCGTCTGCTTCGGAAGTGCCGAAGCGAGCTGAAAACAAAAGTTTAAAAGTTCCACCTGCGCTGCGGTTCTGATTAAGGGGGGACGCGGCTTTCGCATCGCGAAAAATGGCTAAAAAAATAGATTTTTTGAAAATAAAATTTTCAGTTTCTGTAACTCTTATTCTATCTGATTCCGAAATATCATCACTGAAAACCAAGTAGACGTGCTCTAAAAAAATTGTTGTATCAGCCAAGGGTGCCGAAAAATTTCGCGGAAATTGCGAAAGAACGTAGTTTTCAAGCCATGATATTTCCGGAACGGCGTAGCCAAGCACCGCCATCTTGGTCTCGTTGGAAAGCGCATTTCTCCGTCTTCAAATTTGCCGCTTCAGCTATCTCCTCTATGCAGAAAGAAGCACACAAAAAGCAAATGATTGAAGGTCGTGCCGGAGCCACCGATTGGTCGCGCCCGCCACGCGACTCCAGCGCGGTTCGCTATTGGTCCGGTGCTCGCTCCGCGATGGCGTCGTCTGCACCGCTTGTTGCGGTCTCCTCGCGAGCTCCGGACAGTTTCCGAAATCTCGACGAGAACTTCTCTTTTATTCTGAGTGGTGTGCATGAGCCAGCCTATGATCTTATGATCGTTATTAGCGCGCCATAACAATTTCATGCCGCACTGTGGGGAAAGCTAGATTAAGATTGGCCTTGAACGTAGGTCGAGCGAGCAGATGTGCCAATTGCAGTGTAGATATCAGATGTTCACATACGCAGGCTGCACAGTCACAGCTGCGTTAATTCCAGTATGGATGCCATAAACGCGCCTAAACGTGTCAGTTAAATTTCGAGCGCAAAATATAGTGTACAGGGTTAGTGCAGAGTTGGAGCGATCGGACGGCCGCGGCCTACAGGTCAGACTACGCGGTCCTACACAGCCGGCGTCGCCTTCGGGACGGTACCTTGCCGGTCCCATCACCGAGGCGATGGCTTCTGTCGACGCGCACGGCGACGTAGAAATCGGCTACAGCTTTTTTTTAACATGAAATAGTTCTGAATAGAAAAAGTATCTCAAATTTGGGCGTGTTTCGTAAAGCAGCGCCCTATACTAAACCACAGGCGCGATCGGGAGCAACGATCCGACAGCATTTCGTCTCGCGGACGGAAACCCAAGCACCGGCCGTCTCAGCGAGTCCGGCTGGCTTGCAAAGTACACGTATACTACATTTCGTTTGCTAATCGCACCAGACACCGTTTGCTATTCGCACCAATTCATCTAAGCCCACGTTAATCGTGTTGTCAAACATAAGCGCACTATGATGAGCTGTAGGCCAGATCACAAGCGCTGTCAGCCATCACTGCGGCAGTCAGCGAGCTAGGCCTACCGTCACGTTCGGCCGTATTCCAATGGGGCTGAAATGCAAGAACGTTTCCCTGGGTGCACTTTAAGGAACCTCACGTTGTCAAAATTAATCCAGCGCCCCCACTACCGTGTGCTTCAAAATGAAATCGTGGTTTTTAGCACCCTCCACCCCCACCCCATTAAAAAAAAAAAGCGCTATCCTCGCGTGCAAGCGGGGCAGCGAAAGTGGGTGGAGCCTACGCGACGTTGCTATAGGGGCTAAAATATATCGACAGTGCCTCCCACTGTTTACAAACATCGTGTAGGTCTATAAAGTCGAAGGGCGATAACGCCTTCGCTGTATGCTGTATGTGCGAGTGAAAGGGTGCGAGGGGAGCCGACGACCGCGGCCAAATCTCACTAGGGCAAGAAAGAAAAACGGGGAGGGAGTGCACCTCCTTCCGTCCCGCTCAAGGCACTTGCGAGGGGGGGGAGGGGGGGATAGTGGGCGGCGTTGTACTCTGGCATGTACTGCGCGGTGGCATGCAGGCCGTATCTTGAAAGCGATCTGCGTTGGGGTCAGTCTTGGCAGTTCAGGTGTGTCGGCGGCTCCTAGCTTTGTGCGTACGGTGTGTTCTCCTCACTCAGTTTGGGTTGAAGCGATAGACAGCAGTAGGAAGGTCACTTCGCTCGCTGCTGCTGCGGTGCTTTCTCACGCCAGCGTTTACAGAGCGTGTCCGCGCTCATCGAGTGTGATGTGTTCATGTTTGCCTGTGCGCGCTGACACCATGCTTGTTAATATAGTTAATAAGTGAATGTTTACAAGTTTATACGGATGATAAAACTTATTATCCTTACTTTGTATAGCTCTCTGCTTTGTATAGCTGTCTGCTAATTTGCAATCGCAATCGATGCTTTGGCTTTTGGGCGAAACTACGACTTATTTTCGCACGTAAGAATTAAAATAAGATTGTGTACAGTTCAACACTACTCTCATTTCTGAATTTTTTCTGTGTGTCGGCTCTTGAATTTCCCGGCTCTTACATTTTTCTTTTATGGTCCCGTGAAAAACTTATCAGCGGGGTTCTACTGTATAATATTCGATGGTATTCAATATTTTCGAATAATAGCACACCCCTAGTCATAATCAATAACGATGCATTGGAGCATTGCAAGCGGCTTATTTCGCCACAGAACACTTACAAAGTTGCAGGTGCGTCAGTTGGTTATACCCGATATGGTGTTAAAACTGGCATCGTTGTAAGTGGGTTTGTCTAGTGCTTCTGTGCATTCTTCACTATGTAAATATATATGTTAAGGTGTCAGGTCTTCAGGATTTTACAGCAGTGAATTCTATAAGTGTTGTACTCCAGTCCTGGCATTTTTCATGCATGCAGAAATATACTTAGTGGGATGAGTTATCTTTTTGTTTTTCAGGGTGGTGTCTTAGCTGGAGATGTGACAGACGTCCTGCTGCTGGATGTAACCCCACTTTCGCTTGGAATTGAAACTTTGGGAGGCGTGTTCACTAAGCTAATCAACCGAAACACAACCATTCCTACTAAGAAGAGTCAGGTTTGTGACTTCAATTGCTGTTTCTTGGCTAGCACCACATTTGACAAATTTTAGCTTTTATCTGTAAAGGTGGCAGCCTTGCGTTTTCCTGTACTTTTGTCTTAATTATAAAAAGAATATTATGGTATTTCTAATATCAATAGCTGAGTCATTCATATGTTATAATTAGTGGGCAGTCAACTTTTTTATACAAGACAAACCTTGTATCCTTGAAATCTACCCTGCACCCTCTGACTATAAAGTTGCGTATGACTTGGTTAACCTTGTCACATCAACTGTATATGGGTTTGCATACTGCATAAAAGCAGCTTTTGGTAAGGTCATGGGGTTTTTGAGTAATGGCCATGAGCTTTTCTGATGTATATGAACTCGTGTAAAACTCATGAACTCATGTAAAATGAGTGGTAGTTTTGGCAGCTTTCACGTGAGTTTCTCGTGCTTGATATAAGGCACATAGTAGCCTAGTGTACAATGTGTTGCTGAGCAGTGATGTGCAATTTTTCGTCTCCTAATGGGTATGACTCCCTTGAGGAGAAAATTAACTGAGCTCAGATTTATTATCTGAAGTGCCTAATGGTCTGCTGTGCCTGCATGGTATATTTACCATGGAAAGTGCTTGTGCTGTTGCAGGTCTTCTCTACAGCTGCAGATGGGCAGACACAGGTAGAAATTAAGGTGCACCAAGGTGAACGTGAAATGGCCTGTGACAACAAGCTTCTTGGCCAGTTCAGCTTGGTGAGTCATCTTTGTCCTTGCTATATTGGACGACAGTGGCACAGGGTTCTCCAGCTAGAAAATCTATGAAATCACAAGTCATTACAGTTATCGACTGATAATTTGGACAGCTTCCCAGCATTAACCCAAGCTGGATAAGAATGTGTTAGGACAGCGGTTCTCAAGCATGTTGATCCCAGGGAACCCTGGCTCTCGTGAAGAGCCAAGGACACCCCCTCGAAAAAAAAAGTACTTACTACGTCAACACGCTTTTATTTACTGCACGAATCAGCAAATTCTGTTCCTATTTTGCACAAGAGCAGTGCGGAAGCTGCAATTCTCGTCACCTCATGACGGATTTGAGTTCACAGCGGTGAAGGCCAGGCGACTTCCTGCACAGTGCGGCGCGTGTCTGAGACACGCTTTTCACTACCGCGCTCACATCCAGATTATTTTTTTGCCAGTGAGCTGGTCACCAACAAATCATCCGTCTATAGCGATGTAGCCGGTACTCTTCATCTTTGACAGCTTTGCACAGAGTCAAAGCGAAACTACTGTTTGCCGCAACCGCTGCAAACGAAACCGCGGCCACTATCGATGCGATCATGGACGGCGACCTTGCGGTTCTCAGGGCAGTCGGCCGAAGCACGCACCAAGTCAAAATGAAACTACCGTTTGCTGCAACAAGTGCGGACGAAGAAAGCATACTGTGGTCGCTATCGATGCGATCATGGATGGCGACTACGCAGTTTTGAAGGCACGCGGCCGACGCGCGCACTGAGTCAAAACGAAACTACTGTTCGCCGCAACCGCTGCGAACGAAACCATGGTGGCTATCGACGCGATCATGGATGGCGACCTCGCACTTATGAAGACACGCGGCCTGCCACCAACGCGGTGTCATGCGCGACGATGACACTGCAAGAATACACGCTTTAGGGCCACAAATGGGCACAAAGCGTTGCGCGTTGCTATCAGTCACGTATCACGTAAGATTTCCACTGATGACCAAGGCAATGCGGACTCCGCCATTTCGTTTCGGTCGAACGCTAGCACCGATCTAGCTCTTTTGCGTCGGACATTTGCGGTTCTCCGCGTTCGTTGAGCTACCGCTATGCCCCTTGTTCCTTGGATCTAGCACACCTCGTGTTTGCCGTCTTGGCCACTTAGCGAACGCAGAACCAGGGAAAAATTATCAGTGGCTCGCGGAACCCCGTGGAGGGGCCCGAGATTCCACTGTGAGAACCCATGTGTTAGGACAATTGAAATTTCGGACACCTTGTCTTGACAGAGTTTCGTCAATTTGGTGTCTCTCTCATAAAATGGCTCTGGTTAGGCCTTGCAGGTGGGGGTGGCTTGTGACAAGCAGCATACCTATAAACTAAATCGGAGAAAACTTGCATGGACTGGACTGGCAGCTAGGCGCATAAGGTGGAGTTTGGTTGGCAGGAGATTAGCTGGTAATTGCCGCGCGAATGTCTACCAAGATTGTGTGTGCGTCCGCTAAACCAAACAGTGCAAGCTCGCTTAGGACTGGGGCTGCAATGAATATCCAAACTGATTTTGTACAGCACACCCTATATTCGCATCATGGTGTCAAGGTCGCGTGCACAGATATGCATTTCGAGACATTGCACATTAAACTCCGTGACGGGAAAACATGAAAAACACCTGCAGCCTCAACTACCAGGAAATTTCAAGTAGATATTTTAATTAAGTCCAACACTGAATAAGAGTCTGTAAGCAAAATTTTTGGTACATTTTGGAATAACTGTGAAATTCATTTTTCCGTCAAAATTTGTTTTTCTGGACTGCCCCACTTGTCACATTTTGGCGGCTGTGGTTATGTCTGGAAAATTGGTCAGCGACCGTAATGAGATACAAGCACTTCATCTGTAATCAAATCTAAACCTTTTCAATATTTAGACCAAGGCCCGTATTTTATAACGTTTCTAATATGTTGCGCCTAGTGGCTGATCCCATCGACAACAGGTGGCTTCAGTAAATTTCAGTATTGCTTCAATAAATAATAGCACATTGATGCAGTTAGCATTTGTTGTTTTCTTAGTTTAGTCAATAATTCAAGATTTGGATAATTCATGCATTTTTACCCATCTCAGGAAATACGAATTAATGAGATTCTACTGTATTTTATGCTCATTCACGGCAGTGCACGTGCTGCAGCGAGCTGTGTTTTTCTAGGGGTATGCAGTAGAATTGTGTAAGAATTGTGCCTGCTTGTTGTAGTAGACATTAATCAATTACATATCTTGCAGGTTGGGATTCCACCAGCTCCTCGTGGAGTGCCTCAGATAGAGGTTACATTTGACATTGATGCCAACGGTATTGTTCATGTGTCAGCACGGGACAAGGGCACAGGCAAAGAGCAGCAAATCGTCATCCAATCTTCTGGTGGCTTGAGCAAAGAGGAGATAGAGAACATGATCAAGAATGCAGAGCGTTATGCTGAAGCTGACAGGCAGAAGAAAGAAACAGTTGAAGCTGTGAACCAGGCTGAGGGTATCATTCATGACACCGAGTCAAAAATGGATGAGTTCAAGGATCAGTTGCCTGAGGAAGAGGTAAGCTGTGCATGGTGCTTGGAGACAGTAGGGAGTTTTAGGTTTTGTGCACGAGTTGGTGCACCGAGTTTGGAGAATGCAAACTGCTGGGCGTACAAAAAGGTATACAGTTGAAACCCACGATAATGCAATCCTGCATAATTTCGTAACCCCGGCGAATGGCCATAGGATTCCATGAATTTGTACGTCTCAGTAGGGTGATTCTACGAGAGATCAACACGGGTCAACACAGATCAACATTATACAGTATAGCCTAAGATACGGTGAGGGGGGGGGGGGGGGGCGATGATGTTGGTTAGGGCTTATTTAGCTGGCAGATAGTGCCAGCGGTTGCTCTCTTCTACCGCCTCTTTAAAAAGGGGGTTGAACAGGTGGAAAGAGGCGTGACACATCCTCTCTCCGAAACTTATGTGTTTTGGGACACATTTACATGCACACCGCACACTCTTAAGGATAATGGTCTACTGTGCGAAGCCTCAAGCAGAGCGTTTCTGTTTTTATTGAAGTATTGGCAGGCACAGATGAACTGTTCCGCGTTAACAGGGAGGGGGGGGGGGGGGCGTTCGCGGAACTAGTTCTTATTCTATGAAACAGCGTATAGCTTCTGCGTGACGGATTCCTTGAACCACTCCTGGATGGTGAGGTGATAATCAAAGTGCTAAAACCACTCCTGGATGGTGAGGTGATATTCAAAGTGCTGAGAAGTCTTTATATAAGGGGTGATTCATTGGCACTCTTAATTTAATCTGCTGCATGTTGGCCTGCAAGTCCAACATGTGGCAGTATCCACTGAAACTTGAGAATGAAATGCGTATTGCTGAGCTCCTTAGCTAACATCAATGACTGTCGGCCGAACTTGCTGCCATACAATGCACGGGATAATTGTTGGAGCACCGCTGGCAAATCAGAAAGGATGATAGTGTGCTTAGTTTACGAAGCGCTGCAGTAATGGCGGCTCTTTCCACATTTTCAATAAGACCAACTGAACCAGAGGGCCAGATCTAGCAGATCTAATGAAGCGAATCTAATAAAGCTTGCACTTAAAAGGAAGCTTTCGCTCGGGCCCAACTCCGATGCCGCCCATTCAAATACATGTAAAACGCAGAAACGATTTCCTGAGACAACCACTGGGCCGATTTTACTTGAATTTGTTGCACATGAGAGAGAAAGGTAAATTCTAGTGACTGTCGGACACGAAATGTCGATTTCTGGCCTGCATTGTTTAAGTGTAATTTTCAAGAATTGGCAAGTTTGAAAAAAATAGAAGCACGAAGTTTACAAATTCGTAGCCCTGCACCTATATAAAAGATATCGCAGACCTGTGAACGGCATCTATTAGAGCATTCAAAGCAGACAAATTTGATATGCCAATTTATTTCTTACGTAAATTTGTTACATAGTTTACAAGGATTTTGCACAAGTTCTACACACAAAATAGTAGTCTATTTTAAAGCCATGTAGAATAAAGCAATGTTGTACACTTTAGATTTTCTATTCGGTGCAGTTTACAAGATTGTGATATGTTTCATTGCTGAGTTAGAGTTGTAAATTTGATAGTTTCGTTTTGTGAAGCTCTGCTATTTTGTCAATTTTATTAAACAGTTGACGACTTAAATAAGAAAAATCGCAACCAACAGCCACTAGAGTTTCACTTTTCTTTTAACTGCAACAAACGTCATCAAATGTGGTGCAGTGGTTGCAGAGAAAAACGAATTCTCGTTTTACATGTATTTAGATAAGAGCACCCAAGCTAAAGCTTCCTCTTAAGGCGGCGGCCACACCGCCAGCAAGTTTCAACGTATTTCGCTTTACCACCTGTTTGCCACCACCTCCCACGGACCCACTCTCCATTCTGCTACACTCTACCAACTCGTTCAAAAGAGACGATTTTCAGAAGAGCATCATCTGAAAGCACTAACAAAATATGGGCGCGAATGATGACCCAGTAGCACAATTTACGTCAGAAAGTTAGGCATTCGAGAACTGCGTGCTTGCAATCATAATACTAGTTACCAAAACTGCCCTTGTGTCGCAATCATGGCCAAGTTTAGGCAAGCCAGAGGCTAATGGATGTTCTTTTTACCCCGATGTCCCTATTTCTTAGCACCTTGCTGCATCCCGGCGAAGCTCTCATTTCTACCACATATGTTGTCATTAAAAACAAAATAATGCAAGATGTTTTTTAATGTTCTTTTTCCAGTGTCTGTGGACAGCTGTTTACCAAATTTTGAGAAAAATTAACGATGGTTGTTTTTTTTATTTTGATTATTAAATAGTGCTCATTTTTGTCAATACTTCACATTTGAGGCAAACTGTAAAAATGGAAATTTGTGCTACAGCAACAATATTCCGCACAATCGTTAAACATGTTAAGGTCTCATAGCCCACCAAATTTTAAAAGGCTACATTCATTAGTTTAGTAGATAAAAATTCGTAAATATAGCAATTTTCGAAAAGTGTAGCAAATTAAGAATTTTTTCTAAAACACTTCCGTTTTGCACAGAAGCCTCAAACAATTCTTGCTGACTCTTCTTTACATATACGTTTTACACAAGAAAATGCATTCTTTGTAGCAGTAATATTTTGTATTTGACATTGTTGTGAATTTGCGAGAACGCCCGGTGCATGTAAATGGCGCCTGCCACCTGAAGAATTTCGATATTTTTTTTCTCCTAAAGTATCCATTTCTCAAAGAATGCAAGTTCACTTTCGTACTACCAAGTGATATGCCCACAAAATATAACATATTGAATGAAATCTAAAATATGAATTTTTGGAACCCGTGTTGATCTCTCGTGGAATCACCCGGTAACGAAATGTCGCTGAACTACAATCCTGCATCAACGAAATTTGCCAGAACGTAACCCTGCATATTACCTACTCACGCAAGGCTAGCAGGCTCCAAAATGTGCACCAATGTGCTTGCATTGCTCTAAAATTCTGTAAAATACCACCACATTACGCTTGCGTGGGTGCCGCCATTTTTGTTTACAATAACCAGCAAGCGCCGTAAGGGATTGTGTGCGCTGTAAACATGTCGTGGCTGCCATCTTGTTTTTTGATCGCTGGTTTGAAGTTGCACGAATGTTGCTACTGACTAGCGACAACGATTTTCGGACACCTAATGCATCAAAAACAAAGCCACATCCCATCAATGTGGATTGGGCCGTGATTAAGCGGTCGTGCGGAAATACATGTCCCTTGCTTGAAGAACGCTGGTTACGGTACCACCTGATGGGCATCACGTGCAGATTTGGCACTGGATGTAGCTTTGTGCGAAGGGGCCGAAATCTCGATCGATTGCCTTCAGGGATACGAGATACCATCACTTTCGTAGTCGGCACCGGACGCGCTGGAGAAACACTGCTGCATGTGTGGAGTACTGTTGCTCTGCACCTGGTGTTGAGTTATGCAGAATCTCGCAAAAGTAAATGTATCTCAGAAAGCAATTGACCGAGACTACTGCTTCACTGCAGTGACGCCACTGCTGAGCGACGCATGGGGTGCACTTGGTGCTGTCAGCAGTGTGGTTCTATATCCTCAAAGCAAGGCTTGCCAAAGTAGGCTAACAGAATTTTGTCAGTGAAGTTTCATTCTGCAACATATTTTCTTTCTGTGCTGTCATTTTGCAACAACAAAATTCTTGCAAATTGCAACGAAATTCGCGTTCCTCACTGATTTCGTTATTGCTAGGTTCAACTGTACAAAAGAAATCGGAGCGGGTACAAAAGCGTGCAAGCAGTGCATGGGGCTTTGGGTATGCAAAGACACTTTGGTGCGTCATTTCTAAATCTCCCTATTAATCGCTACCAGCCCATTGGTTCTAAAAAGCAGATGTATCAATCGAGTACATTGTTGTGACCGATGCAAGTTGTCATAGCTATGCTCTTCTGCATTTGAAAGCAGCCGCATGTACTTCAATCATTTGACCATCTGTGTCTGTAGCAGTTTCGATTTATTAGATCAGTATTCGTTTGTGGTGACACTGAAATTGTGTGTACAGTAAAACCCTGGTGATACGATCACAGCTAGTACGAATTTCGGTGTGATACGAATTTGTAACATTCCCCGGCCGAAATACATTGCTCACAATACGAAAAAAAAATGGCTGTTCCGAATGCGTTGTCGCACTACTGCAGATCATACGAACGCGTGAGCAACAGCGGCGGAGGCCGAGCCTGCAGAGCGACCGGCACAGACAAGCCGGCATAGTGGGATTTGGGCGAGATCCATAGCCACCAAGCAACCGGCTACCTCACACGGCTGCGCAATCTCTCATTGGTCCCCACGTTGAGCGGACCGGACCACATCACAGCCTAGCTCATGCTTTGACTAGCGAGAAAGTAGACGAGGACCGCGGCAGCAGCCCCAACGGCTATAATGCTCCCTGCACTCCACGTGCTGAGGCGTTCAGTGGCGTGCGAAAATATGTGAGATCACGTGCACACACTTCTACGCCTTTTAGAAGGCGATCGTTGGCGATTTGGGCAAGATGATGCACACTGTTAGTAGAACACCGTTGATACGTTTTTCAAGGGACCGCGAATAAATTAAAAAAAATGCCACTTCGTCTGAAAGGTGAAGCAACGACTGCGATAGCAAATTAGTAGGCAGCTGTACGAAGAAAGGATAGTAGTTTTACCGGCTGTATAACCTTGTAAACATTCGCTATTAACTCTCGCGCAGAGGTAAACAACACATCTCGCTTGATCACCGCGGAGCAGTCAGAACGCTGGAGTAAGGAAGCGCGGCAGCAGCAGCGAGCGAAGTGACCTTCGCGCTGTCTCTTGCGTCAACGCGAACTCGAAACGTCGAAAACACAGCGCATACGAAGCTACCGGCACTACGCGCACTTTGTCAACATCGCAGATCATTTTGACGATGAGGCCCGCGCAGGCGCACCCTTTGCGCACGTCGCAGATCGCTTTCAATATACAGTGCCCGCGCCGTATCTGCAAGGTGCCGATCACTTGTTGCGACGCATTGGTCACTTGTTACGTACAAGCTGGCTGCACGGCTAAATTTACGTGACCGCCACATTCAAACGCAACGTAAGATGCAGGAACATTACAGATTGGCGACATATCAAGGGGAACTTAATACAAATTCATGAAAGTCAATGGGATTTAGGTCGAGACTGCGAAAGTGCGACGTAGCAGCCGGGAAAACGCAGCAACGAGGAACGTATCAACGGGCTTCCACTATTAGGTTCTTTTTCTAACAATAAATTCATTTTTTCTTGATATTGTGTATGTTTTGATGATACGAATTTTGGGTGATACGAATATTTCATGCGACCCCGCGAGATTCGTATCACCAAGACTTTACTGTTACTTTACTGTAAACACTTCGTTACAGTAGACTTTCATTAATTCGGCTCTGGTTAATTTGATTTTCAGATAAATTGATCCCAAACGATGGTCCTGCCGGCACCACTGCATTTCTATGAGCCCAAACTTTAGTTATTTCGATCCTAAAGTTGGCTTTCGCTGGATAAATTGAACTTAATCAGTCGGCATGCACGCACATAATCCCTAATAGCAGCCCCTTTAGTGGCAGCATGTCTTAGTGGAGCATTTTCCACACATATTCTGTGGAAAATGCCAATTTTCGACCTGCCTGAGGAAGGTTTTTTGAACAATAACGGTAACTCGCAACGTCCAATTACATTATTTGCCCGATTCCGATGCGCATCTTTTTTTTTTTTTTTTACCTGAAAATTGGGCTGAAAATTGCCTGCGTGGTTCAATTGAATACGAAACCTAAACCACTTTCGTGGTGTTTGTATTCGTTACTGCATAACGTTGCTGTACTGTGGCAAAGTTGACTTGAGGAAATCGGTAGCCATTTTGCCCTTGCCCAGTTCTTTTTCTTTTTTCTAAAAAATTGTATGCATCTAAGATTTCTGCCATGTTTACGAGCTTTGTTAGTTTCCACTTTGGTCACATGAAAGCAGGCGTGCATTTAATTTGGGGGCATGTTAGAATCGGGCAAGTTATGCGAAATGAATCACCAGTGTGTTCTGCCGTTTTTCTTGCATCTTGTTTAATTGGTTCTGCCGGATAATTTGATCAGTTTTGCAGGCCCTCTCAGGATTGAATTAATGGAAGTCGACTGTATAAAGTGAACACTTGCTAGCATACTTGTGCATGCATATCTGGAATGCTGAATTTTAGGAATTTCTTTTTTTACATTTGAATCTGCTTTTGGTACTCCTGGATTTATTCAGCAAGATGAGGGGCAGGGGGACTTATTAGTGGAGGCACTATGTGCATCCATTTTTTAATTATGAGAAAATTACGATGCCTGTTGCATCGATGTTGCATTGTGTACTTCCTTATGTTTCTTTGTGTATTTGCGCTGTGTGCAAAAGGTCTAAAGGGTGCTATGTAGTTTTTCTTTATTTCATCTGTAATCTCTCCGCTGCAAGTGCAAAGGACGAGCAGAGATAGTTGGTGCCTTGCTGCGCATTGGGTGTTGCCTAGTATTTGCGCGCGCACTTTGAGTGTTAGCTGTTGGCGGTCGCGTAATCTTGTTTCCTAGACACAGTGCGAAGCGTTCGCTGGCATTGTGACAGCAGGTTCGTGCCTGAGTGCGTGTGACACCGATAAAACTACAAGCATGCACAGTAAAAGCTCGTCAATTCACAACTTGTTAATTAGTATAATTAGAAATTTTGGATAATTCAAAGTAGCCTCCTCAGTCCGTCCAACAATGTATTGAAAGCACAATGTAACATATCCCTCTAATTCACACTGAAATCTGCACTGTCACCGATAATTAAAACTCCGCGCCATCATGGATGGGTGCACGTTGGCGACGCTGGTGTCGCCGTGCCGGCCGTGTGGGTAAACACGCCCACACCACTTCCCTGACAGTCGCAGACAGCCATTCAAAGCGGCGTGCAGGTTGGGGATCATTCTGCACATGCTCCAAAGAGAGCAGCTGGTGCAGCGCAAGCGGCGTAATGTGACTGGCTGCAAGTGACGTCGGAGTATAAGCGTGCCTTTTATTGTGATAGCAATGATATGGACACTCTAAGCGCATTTCTGCCGTCGCTGTGAGCCGTATGCTCTATGTGCGAGTGAAAGCTCGTGAGGGGAGCCGGTGATCGCGGCTCAATCTGGTGCACGCAAGAGATAGAAGCTGACAGGAAACGCGCTGTCTTCCATCGTATGAAAGGCTGTAGAGGGATGGGAGGGAGGGGGGTTGGTGTTCTCCGTCAGCAGCTGTGCATTTCGTGAGGAACCGCCGATCACACGGAGTGAGGGGAGGCGGCGTTTGACTCCGGCCCCAAACTGCGTACTTTGCACGGTCACGTGCGCCTTATCTTGAAAGCAATCAACGGGCGGCTCATACCTTTATGTGTGTGGTGTTCTCATCACTCAGTTTGTGTTAAAGCAATACACAGTACGAAGGTCACTTCGCTTGTTGCTGCTGCCGTGCTTCCTGACGCCAGTGTTTTGACAGCGAGTGTGATGTGTTCACGTTTTTCTGGGTGTGCTGACACCATGCTTGTTAATTTAGTTAGCAAGCGAATATATCCAAGTTTATACCGCCGATAAAACTACTATCCTAACTTCGTATAGCTGCCTACTAATTTGCTATTGCAATCGATGCTTCGCCTTGCGAAACTGCAGCTCTTTTTTTGATTCAGAGAGGGCATAATGATTGATATTTTTTGTTACAGTGCAACAAGTTGAAAGAAAAGATCACCAAGGTACGAGAGATACTTAGCAACAAAGACAAGGAATCGGCCGAATCTATAAAGCAGGCAACAAATGATCTTCAACAAGCCTCTCTCAAACTTTTCGAAATGGCCTATAAGAAGGTAAGTGAAGTAGCATTTGAAGAGTGTTTTCAAAACTGTTAGCCACAGGTTGTGCGGCTGTCATGTACAACCGGCCACCAAATATTACAGACCATGAAATCTGAGAAAAAGCAGAATATCTGCGCAGCCTCACAACGCAGCTTGGTATTTGTATTCGGGCCTCAACTAGAATATGCTAACAACATTGTTGAATGTAAAGTTTTACTGGCTACTGCTACAAGCTGCTCGGGAATTTAAAGTTTTCTGAGATCTTGTGTTCCGTAAACTTTTTGTGGCCGAGTGTACATTCATTTGACTTTATTAATGTTAATACTGTTTGCAAAAGGAGCAGTGTACATTTCCTAAAGGGACACTACTAATGAAGCGACCTGTTGGACCAATCATTTGGTCTTGACAAGCATACATTTATTCAATGGCACCGAACACTTGTTAATGTAAAAGTATTGCCTGCATATCAGTTAATGAGCATCGGGCAGCCGTTGTATGCCCTCTTTGGTGCCCTTGTGAACAGCGCTGCTGGTGGCAAGGCTGCCAAACCTGGAATGAAGTGGCTGCTCAGGGCCTCTCAGGTGCTGATCAGCCTTATTTGGCACCTCACCGATCGCCAGCAGCTTGGGTAGCCAATGAAACAGTTAGCTTTAGATAATGGGGCACCAAGGCATGTCATCATTGCTGGTGCAGTGTTCTTGAAAGCTACGCTGACTGGTGGCATAAAGGTGGAGCACTCCAATCATGTCAACTGATGGGTATGCCATGTGTTCTTTACCTATTCAGGGTGATCATTTTTAAGTTTTATGGAATTTTTAAAAATAGCCTGTTGCAGATAAGTTCTAGTCCTTTAGATGGATTATTCGGAGAGGTGGACCATTACTTGCACGAGAAATGGGAGCACATATTCCTTCACTCTTATATACAAAATGCTTCTCTTGAAGAGACACTTAAGGCAAATACTTCACTTAAGCATCTTAAGGCTTCTATAACATTCCAGAAACCTTGCAATGCTTGTTTCGTGCCAAGAAAAGACTTAGTTTACCACCCAACCGGGGAGTGGTGACATTATATACGCCATCACCGCCCTTTGCTGCCGTCAGTGAGTAAAACAGCGCCCGACAGACAGTGGTACGATTTTTTGCACAAAATGCAAATGCACACAGCCATGGTGAAACGGAGCCATGACAGAAACAAAACCTTTAAGCGTGAAAAGTGCATTCATTTTGCTTTCTGTTTATGTATTAGATTAAATATTGAGTGCAGTAGTTCTTTCAAAAAAAAATTTGCCGTAACATACAAAAAACACCCATTTTCCCCATGGTAGGGAAAGGGTTAAGGGCAACTATGGTCAGCAGCGTGTCGTGTCTGTACCATGAATCAAAAGGTAGGCAGGTGGGAATAAAAAAATTATACAATAGGAGTGGGTTTTAGGAGATGCACTCCGAACTTCCCCTAAAACTTGTTGGAAAGAAACTGCAGTGTCATTGTCTGCAGCATTGTCGTCAATGTTGCCATGAACCCAAAGTACAACGGGAAAGCCGCAAGGACTACTGTCATCATGGCACCAACAAGGCTGCTTGCTGCACATGTGCCCTGAATATGGTGAAAGCGGTCTATTAAAAAAAAATTCTATGTGATGAGTATTTACAGAAATATATCCAACACCATGAAGCACTAGAAAAAAAATAGTTGAGTGCAACAAATTTCATTCAAATTGCCCAGCAGTTGCATAATTACAGTGGAACCTCGTTGATACGATTCTGTGTAATACGTCTTTCAGGATGTTTCTTTTTCTTTTTCCGATAATATAATATAATTTGGTTGGATGATACAATTTTCGGATGATGCGCTTTATTTTCCGGTTCTCGTGAAGATCGTATTGAGATTCCACTGTATACCATTTCTGCATTTCACATGCATTTCAATGTAATGATTTTGATTATTGGCCTCTGCATGAAATTTGGACAGGTATCATCTGTAATGAAGCAAGTTCAGCTGTTGCGGGCTGTTTTCCCTGTAGATGAGCTGGCAGAGAGCTACTGTATATGCTTGACATTGATGGCTTTTCTGCAGCTGCAGCATTACAATTGAAAGAATTGTTTGTGTATTGCAGATTTCTGTGTAAGGGCTGCACTTTTATTGCCTAATTCATTTGTGAACCTCTTCAAGAAGCTTACTCTTCAGAGATGAGCTCGTCCTTGAGCACAGCCTAGACATTGCATGCCACACACAAACTGTGGACCTGCATTGGCAGAGTAAAAGCTGCTAGCTGAGCAGCACAAGGTTGCATGGTACAGAAGTTGTGTGGATTGTAAGTGAAATATCATAGGTTGTAGAGACTGCCTCGGCAGAGCCAGTTCACTGCACAAATGCACACACAAAGTGAGTGCTTTATGAATACTTTACGGTGTCAAGGAACCACGTGATTCTAAGTGTGACAAATGGCAATCTGTTCCTCATGTTTGCTCTACCTGTAATTCTTTGGAAATGTGGGATTGAAGTTATGCTCTGATACCATGTGTTGAAAATGATGCACATTGCAGATGGCATCAGAGAGGGCCAGTTCCGAGTCTTCAGGCTCCAGTGACAGTAGTAGCCAAGAGAATGCTGAGAAGAAAGAAGAGAAGAACTGAACAGTGACTGTGACTCAGTGCATATTGTGGTGAAGCTGCCATGATGTGAAAGCATCTCATCAGTGATAGGTTTATTTCATGAGTATCATATGGATCATTGTATCTTGATTTCCATGGTTACAATGGCTTGTATAATAGGCTAGCAGCTCTTGGGCATTGCACACTGTGGAAGGTAGACTTTCTGTATGTTAGTGCTTGTGTTGAAATTTTTTGTTTTACCTGGTGACTTTGCCATTTTATTGGAGCATGACTGTACAGTAAGGATATTAGTGCCAGCTTTGTTGCTATATACATGTGGCCAGAGGAATCCTGTTAATATTTGTACTGTAGTGTTGTCAAAAACGCCATTGCTCTAATGGTATCTTCTTTACTCCTTGGCCATTTCTGCTGCATGCCAGAGCAGCTTCATTAACGAACTTTGATTCGTATTTGCAGTGCTGCCTTCTGACATCCAAATAAAATTGTATATTAGTGTTGCTGCATTTTGTGTGTGTGTGAATTACCATGTAGAACAAGGCCACATTGACCACTGGACTGTTTGCACTTTAAGATCTTTGTTTCATGGTGGGATCACTGTTATTTGCTTTGCCTGCACTTTGTTTAAATTTCTTGGGGTGTTTGTGCGATAAGCAAGTGAGGCTTTAGGATTGGCATATTTTTTAATTCACTGAAGTACAACTTGTAGGAGGATATAGACAAACATCACAAATATGTCATTTTACCCTTATTCCCATTATATATGCAAGAGAACAATGCTCATGCGTGAGTAAGATTATAGGTGTAAACTGTGCTGGCAATGCATTTAAATTTTGTTGGAGCAAGTTTTGAATAGCTTTGTGCTCCATCATTCACAGCAATGGGTAACGGAATTTGTTTTTCTTTTTGTGTAAGCTTTGTGTAAGCCCTGACAAAGTGTTGCATTCTTAAGCAGCCAGGCCCAATCTAGTGAGTTTTTTTTTTTTTTTTCGATGAAAAATGTCCCAATCAAGCTTTGGAACCAATGACGTCATACATACTGGTGCTGCAGCTCAGGTGCAAATTTCGAAATGGACATTTGGCCTTCATTTTTTTCCTTTAATAACCCAACTATTTTCCCTCAAATAAATGCAAGTCATAAGTTTTGCTTATGGCTCATGTTTTAGCAGCTTTTCGTGCGGAGGTGGCAGGGGTAATTTATTTGGACAGTTCCTGTATTTGGGCTGTTTTGTCCCAGTGTGCGTAACCGGGTGCTTCGCTTGAATAAAGTTTAAAGAGAAAAAAAATGGGCATAGTGACCCTAAGTTAGGCAAAGAAAGTTTCACTTTAAAATCTACCTGCCCAATGTTACGCGTGGGCTGTGTTTTTTGACCAATAGGCACGTGAGCCGGGCTCCAGCAAATCGGCTTTAAATAGAACTGCCTGTTGATCGTCGAAATAGTGCAATTGAGCGTAAACAAATCGTGATATGAACATGCATGTCGGCTTATAGGTATCTCATAGACCTCTTAATGGAGTTGCGGATGATATTCAGCGGTTGCTGTGAGTTATATTTTAGGTGCCCCATTCACAAGTCATCACTGTCGCGGACGCCAATTGTGATGACAGGTTCTTGTGAGGATATTGTGTACGCAGGGCAACCTTGGTGTCCTTTACCATGGAAGAACTCGAAGCTGCCCTGGCAGTCTCTAAACGATCATCCTGTCCAGGCCCTGACGGCGTCAGCTATTCTGCCCTGGGACACCTTGGACAAGAGGCAAGAAGAGCGCTTTTGAACAGCTTTAACAACTCGTGGCATAGAGGTACAATTCCCCAGCAATGGAAGTTAAGTCGGCTGGTACCATTACTAAAGCCGGGAAAATCTCCGTTGGACTTGGCGGCATATCGCCCTATTGCTCTTGCCAGCTGCATCGGCAAGGTTATGGAAAGGATGGTCCTTCCTTGTACGTCTAGAATGGTATCTCGAGCATTACAATATCTACCCCACTTCCATGGGAGGCTTTCGTCGGGGTCGTTCTTCAATTGACAGCGTTATTGACCTCACAACGTTTGTCCAGCAGGAGAAAACCCGTAAGCGCATATCAGTTGCGCTCTTTCTTGACGTGAAAGGCGCGTATGACAACGTTGCACATGATGCCATCGTCACCTCCCTGGAGACTATTGGAATCAGCGGCCGCATGCTTTGTTGGTTATCTGACTACATAACTCGCCGGTCGTTTTTTGTGCAAACAGAAGGTGGTCCCACAGCTGAACATTACACGTACTGCGGCGTGCCTCAGGGAGGAGTATTGAGTCCGACGTTGTGCAATGTGACACTCATTGGACTGACGTTTTACCTAAGACAATCTGCTTCTCGATATACGCAGATGACATCTGCCTTTGGACTTCTGCAGTTACTCGGCTTCAGGTGCATGCGTGTTTGCAATGGGCAGCAACCTTGACATCAGCATATCTTCAAGCACAAGGCTTGACTGTGTCAACCGAGAAATGCGCATTGGTTGCATTCACAAGAAAACTTATGACACCATACCCAGTCTATATTAATGGACACACTATTGCCCACGGAAAGACCCATCGATTTTTAGGTGTAATAATCGACCGCAATCTTTCCTGGAGCCCTCATTGCTCGTACCTGAAGAAAAAACTCGTCGATAGCCCAGGTACTGAGATTCATGTGCGGGAAAACATGGGGCACATCTGTACGCTCCATGCTTCAGTTGTACAGAACTCTATTTCTAGGATACCTACGCTACAGCCTTCCGGTGTTGTCCAATACGTGCTAGTCAAATGTTCGCTCGTTGGAGAGCTTACAGGGCCAAGCATTGCGCACTTGCTTAGGACTTCCTCGCGGCGTGTCAACACCTGCAACAATCGTCCTCGCCAAAGATCATCCGATCCAAACATACGTTGCAGTGGATTGTCTCGGGGCGCATATCCGCCATCTTTCCCGCGTCCCCGATCATCACTTGGCGTTCTTGCCTTTGCAGAGACCTCGTTCCACGTTTTCTGAAGTTATCGTCACCAATCCAGATTGCCTTCCATCAAGATACACCCCAGCAGCAAGGCCTTCATTACCCTTGTGGTGCCTGCAACAGCCTCAGGTTCGCCTAAGTATTCCGGGAGTAAAGAAGGCCAATCACCCAAGAATAGCTCTTAAACAGATGACGCTGCTATTAATGAATGAGACCTACTGGGACCGAATACACATCTATACCGATGGTTCCGTCTCATCTACCAGTTCTTCAGGTGCCGTTGTCATTCCGGCTACTAAACCACACTCAAGTTCAAACTGTCGCAAGTGACAACATCAACAGCGGCCGAGCTTGCTGCCCTGCGTGCTGCTGTACAATACCTTCTGCAAGAGACACCTCAGAAATGGGTCATATTTTGTGATTCTAAGGCAGCACTTCAGAGTCTGCATTTTGCCATTTATCACAGGACTCATGAGCAGCTGGTATATGAGATAAGAGAAGACCACCATCAAGCTATCGCTAAAGGGCATGAAATTATATTTCAGTGGCTGCCGGGACATACCAGCATTGCTGGTAATGACCTCGCCGACAAAGCCGCCCAGTCTCAATCCCCTTATCCAGGACCGACGCTGCAGGAAAACTTCATATCGTGGCTAAAGCTATGACATACAAATATTGGTCTTCTCTTAACCTCCCAAAGTGTCATCTCCACAAAATCGAACCATCCTTGAAGCTACAAGTGCCATCAAACATTTCCCGCTCTGAGGCGACAGTCTTGTGCCGCCTCTGGCTCAGGGTGGCATTTACAAAGGCATCCCCATTCCGCATTGGAATTGGGGATACACCCATGTGCGACTCTTGTGGAACTACAGAAACAATTGAACATGTCTTACGTCTGTCCCCAGTTCGACGTCGAGCATGAAGCTCTCCGGACAGCATTGAACCGGCTGGACTCTCGACCATTTTCTGAAATGAAGATCCTTGGACCATGGCCGTATGCGTCGATGGCACAGAAAGCCACGAAAGCCTTGTTGCACTATCTCAAGTCGACAGGTCTTGGCGACCGTCTGTAGACTTCGTGCGTTAAACTGTGCTCTATTTCTTTCTCTCTCTTTTCATCCCTATACCCCCTTTCCCCAGTGCAGGGTAGAAAACCGGACGTGCGTCGGGTTAACCTCCCTGCCTTTCCTCTCTTCTATTTCTCTCTCTCTCTCTCTTGGTGCGAATAATGGACAAGGCCGTTTGTACACAAAATGCGATATGTTGATATTATACTCGACAATGTTTTCGGGTGAAGTATAAAGTTTATGATAATTAGGAAATAGATTTACCTGGCAGATGCAGAAATAAAAATAATTGTAATTATAAATTTTTGTGTTGGTATTAGAATAATTTTGAACACACAATGAGCGATTTATTGAGCTATCCAGTCATTGATTTCGAGAATTAACATGGTAGCCTTGTGTCACAGATAGTTGCAAATGGCCACGTAGATGTTCCTGTGGCCAAAACCCAATGAAGCCCCGAAGGAGAGGATATTTTGAGCAGTTAAATACCCAATTTTCGGAATGAAAATTCAAATTTCTTCCTCTGATTTCTAAATCAACTGCATGCTAAAAGAAAGTGGTCAATGTTTTCGGGTTCCTTACAGGCCTTCAAAACTTCAAAAGGAGATGGCGCCAGACTGGACCTGTATAGCTAAAAGTTTAATGCTGGATGTGGCAGTGTAATTTTGTTACGGAGATTTCTAATTTACGTGCGGGACACCATTTATTCTCCCACGAAAAGGACAGATGATTAAATTCTGAAGTTTGGATTTTCAGTTTGTAGGATCTTGGAAAACTAAATTTTCTAAACCTAGCCGCAGTGACCTAAGCCGAACAAGGCATAATAGACATTACTGGTCCATCAAGAGATATCTGCGTAAGTGTGTCGACCATTTCATTTAAGAATATACCACGATGCCCTGGAAACCATATCAATCGTACCAGACTTAAGTGTGGAGGGGTTAATGATTTAAATGTATTGGCTACTGTAGTGTCTGAAGATGAAATGAGTGATGTGCATACTGACAATGAATCGGTCACTATAACCACTGCTGAATAATTTGAAGGAAGTTTTTGAAGAGCTAATATAACGGCTGATAGTTCAGCCATTAATATGGGTGTGAAATGCAGAAGGTGTAACCCATATGAACAGGATAATGACTGGAACTGAATGACTGGATAATGAACAGGAACAGAAAATACCCACTCCCGCTTTCTCTTCATTCATTGACTCATCAGTCGCGACCACATGATCTATTCCCAATTGCGTTAAATGATCTTGTAGCATGCCATTTAAGTATGTAGTGGGCAGACAAACCCTTCAGCATTCGATGGAAATATATAGTCAAATTCAATCTTTATATTGGCAAGGGCTTGTGAGGGCAAATGATCTCGCATATATTAACACTTAATGGATCGAGCTCAGCCTGTACAAACAAAACCTGAGGTCTATGTAGGCAGGAACAATGCGCATCGAAAAATGCCCTGATTTCTCTGATAAATACGAAATTATGATCTTCTCAAAGAAGATTCATAAATGTTAAAATATGTTTTTGCTGTGAAAATGCGGAATCTGCAGGAAAGAGTAGGCAGTCGTGCTTCTTGATACAAGACATTGTTGGCAACAAATTTTGGTAAACCAAGACAATTCCGAAGAGCCTCCTGTTCAAGAAGAACCAGGGGGTTAATTTTGTGTGCTGGCCCACCCAAATTCCAGTATTGGTCAAACGTACATGCGATAAATCATTAATAGTGTCCCTGCGTAGCCCAGAGCGATGTCGAGCAAGTTTGCTTATCATGCCAACAGCGTGTGTTGCCCTAGATTTAACATGTGATTTCGCCAGCTCAGTTTTGTGTCATATATTACACCTAGATATTTGATAAAGCCAAGTTGCGTAATTATTTCCTGACAGTACTGCAGAGAGATATTAACCGGTACATTCAATGGAAGCACAATTGAGGCGCTTTTGTTAACATTAAGCGACATTCGAATATCCGCAAACCAAGCTTCAAGCGTTCCCAAGTATGACTGCAGTTTCCTTTGTAATGAGTGAATATCAATTGCAGACGCAAAGAATGCTATGTCGTCTGCATAGACATATACTTGTTCGGTATTGCGCAATGGAATGGAACTTCATAAAACATTAAACAAAATAGGAGCGAGGACAGATCCCTGGGGAACTCCTCTTGATTGACTATTTTTGCCTCAGAAAGCCACACTGGGAACAATAAATCTTCCTATCCTTTAAATATTCGTATATCCAATTTATAATATACCAAGGAAAACTCATGCAATTTAAAACATTGAGTATGACATGCTCTACAATATCGTAGGCTTTAGCTAAATCAAGGGTCACTAAAGCTGCATACTGCCGCCCGTGTCGTGTGAGCTTAATGCATCCCTCTAAATCGACATGTGCGCATCATATCGAGTATCCAGGTCTAAATCCAATCTGACATGGGCTGAATAATGCATTATCTGTAGAAATTTTCATGATACGAATGTGTAATACCCTTTCTATTAATTTCATAACATTCGAAGTTAGTGTGATTAGTCTTATATACGTATCTTTATTCCTGCTCCTTGCTTTTTAAGCAGGGGGATTATTTTTGGGAGTTTCCAGTCGGTAGGAATCCATGTGTTCATGAAGGAGTAGTTAACTATATTGGAGAGGTCTTGTGGGGAGAGGTCAAACAATATTTTCACCCTGCCTGATGTAATGCCATCTGGACCTGGAGCTGTGCCAGGAAGCAGCCGAACAACGTGCTGAAGCTCCTCCATTGTTACCTCTATAAAATCATCCCCTGACTGATCCCTTACAAAGTTTACCTGCAGCTGAGTTGTAAAGTGCTGTTCTAAGCCTTTAGCAATTTTATCTAATGATTCTAACAATTTTTTTGGTGATACAACAACTGAGTCAATATTTATGGGCACTGCCTTTTGTGAGCATTATCGTAAGCTTTAGCTAAACAGTGCTTTTTTATTATCACTTTTTTATAAAAGCTTATAGCATTGTTCATCATAATTGTCCTTTGCTAATGAAACTGTTCATTTGAACATAGCAGCAGCATACTTATAATTACTCCAATTAGTAGGGCACTGATTGAAAATAAGTTTCTTCCATGCAGCTTTTCGGCGTCTATAATCTCCTGCACAATCACTATTTCATCATGGACAATCAGTACGCCCTTTTGTTGATACTACAAATTCTGATTTTTTTTTAATGGTACCTTTCAAAATTTCACAAAGGCTCATCGCTTTAATATCTCTTTCTGTACCTGTCGTGGAGGACAAAGTTGACTGTAAATTATTTTAAAAATGTCACAGTTTCGCCCTAAGGGCGAAGCAATGAATGCGATAGCAACACAGCAATGTCATACGATGTAAGGTGAGCGGCTTTGGTAGCAATATAAATTGTAGTAAACATGAGCTGATTAAGTAAGCAGGTGTGCTGCGGCGTAAGTAGACCGACATGAAGAGAGACTCGATGACCACGAGAAGGCGCGTGTGAAACGGTGGTGTTGATGAGAAGCGCTTCCCGTGGGCAGTGCGTGCGAAGGGACACACCTGTAGCGCTGCACTGCCGATCCGGGCAGCATTGCATGTGTAGCGTGCGTTGGAAAATGTGGCCCGACTATTACTAACTGTGGTGTGAGCGCGCACAAACAAACATGAATAGATCACACTGAATGACTGCAGACAACGACTGTCAAAACGCTGGCAGCAAGCGCATATACACCGCAGCGGGCAAAGGTACGTGCGGTCTATCGCTTCAACGGAAACTGAGCGGCGAATGCACGGCGCATAAAGGTCAGAGCCGTGTGGAGATAAGAGACGGTGCGGTCGAGCGACGAGCGCGGTTGTTGGCAGAGGAGAAGTGCGCCCCCCCCCCCCCCCCCCCCGCTCCCTCCGGCGCTGGCTTCCCGCTTCCTTGCTTGCGCGTGGGAGAGATAAGAGACTGTGCGGACGAGCGACGAGCGCGGTTGTTGGCAGAGAAGTGCCCCCCCTGCTTCCTCTGGCGCTGGCTTTCCGCTTCCTTGCTTGCGCGTGGGAGATTGAGTGCGTTCGCTCTCCGTGATAGCGCGCGTCCCCGCACGCTTCCGCTGGGGCATACGGCGCGCGGCGAAGATTTTATCTATACGGAACCTCACGACGACGGCGACGCCGACGGCAGAAATCCGGTTGAAGTGTCCATATAATTGCTATCGCAATAAAATTTTGAATAGTCCACATGACTGCGCATGTTTATTTAAGGAAATCAGGGGCGGAATCTTACAACGGTTCCGAAAGCGAACCGGTTCGCTTGCCTTCACGTCATTGGTCAGAATTGTGGTTGCGTCAGCGGCCGTCAGAGACAGCGAGACGGTACCGCAAATTTTGAACACGTTCTCGCATCTGTCAATCATTTTCAAAGCGAACCCGTTGTCGGCCATGAGTGGAACCGGCGAAGAGGTAGTCCGCTTTGGGTTCCATTGCTGTGGCTTGGCTGTTTGCTTGCGACCTTGGCCGCGCCAAAGAGGATACATAGAATCATTAGAATGTATCCTCCTTGGGCCGCGTGTGCGGGCTGATTATCTCTAAGGTACGACTGCGTACACATGAAAACGTGGCGGCACCCCTCATTCTTTGCCCCGGGTTGCTCTCCCGGATCCGTCAACGACTGGAGGTGCTAGACGCGTTTTCTGAGCTGACAGATGAGTTTCGACGTCATTATCGTCTGTCAAAGGTAACCGTCCGATGGCTGTGTGACGACTGATGGTGATGGGGCTATTTCCTTTGATTTGAGTGGTAACAAATTTTAACGCGTGGATTACCACCTGGCAACGAACAGTTAAACAAATGGTAATGTTATAATGCCTAATGTACAATAAAAGAATATGTCAACACGCGACGATAATTGAAAACTTTCAGGACAATATTTAAATAATAGTTCATATTTATTGAGCAAGAAGAAACATTCCGCAATTCGTCGATTAACCCGTCATATGATGACGTACACTTCAGTGGCGGCACCTTCCCGTTTATTGGTCATATCCTCTACGTCTTCCACCTCCGGCTTGGGAGTGGCCTATTTAGTGATGTAAGCGGCGAAGCGAACCGGTTCGCATTCGGAACCGTTGTGAGATTCCGCCCCAAGGAATTGCTAATATTGTTACGATGGGGTGCGTTTATTTAAAGGATAAATTGATGAAAAGGGGCCGCGCCGACACCGAGCCGCTACCAAGACAAGCGCACTTCGTTCTCTTCTTCCGTCCTTGCCGTAGCCATAGCGTAACACTCCTCCCTTCACAGACGAAGCCTGCTGGGCGAGTAACTGTTACGTACACTCGGAGTCACGTGGATGACAGCGTTTCAGGGGAGCGACGTGAACAAGCTGCGTCTTCTTAGAGCGGTAGCCACTGGACACGAGACGAGCAATCGAGTAGGTTTACATCACTTAGCCGATCGGTGATGACGAAAGGCCCGGTGTAACGAGCCAGAAACTTCTGGCACAGGCCGCGCTTGCGAAGTGGTGTCCAAAGCCGTACAATGTCCCCTTTGTCGTATGACACATTCTTATGTCGTGAATCGTAGCGGATCTTGGAGTGGTCCTGGGATGCCAACGTACGGAGCTGAGCTATGCGGTGTGCTTCCTCAGCGCGGCAGAGAGTCTGGGCAATAGAAGAGTCCGCATGAGGAGTAAAAGGTAGGACGGTGTCAAGGAAGCTGCGGGGTGGTCTAACATAAAGAAGGTAGAAAGGGCTATATCCTGTAGTTTCATGCTTTGCAGTGTTCTGGGCGTATGTGATAAAAGGCAAGATGTCATCCCAATTTTTGTGCCTGGAATCGACGTACATCGAAAGCATGTTGGTCAAAGTTCTGTTAGTGCGCTCGACGAGACCATTTGTCTGTGGGTGATACGGGGTCGCGTGGTGAAACTGGCAAGCACAGAGACGCAACAGCTCTTCGACTACGTCGGCCACGAACTGGCGACCGCGATCGCTCACAATAACACGAGGGGGTCCATGACGCAGTATAACGGAGGACAGGAGGAAGCTCGAAACATCAAGAGCCGTGGCCGTTGGCATCGCTGCGGTTTCGACAAAACGCGTCAGGTGGTCGACGCAGACATTAATCCAACGGTTGTCGTTGTTGGGCGCGGGAATGGGCCGAGCAGATCCACTCCAACCATTTTGAAAGGAGATGATGGTGGCGCTACAGGGTGAAGTAGTCCAACCGTAGCAGTATTAGGGCGCTTTAATTGCTGGTACTTGTTACAACTGGCCACATACTTCTCTATATCCCGTCGCATACTGGTCCAGTAGAATCGGCCCTGAGTGCGGTGGTATGTTCTGGTGAAACCCAAGTGCCCAGCGGTCGAATCATCGTGCATAGCACGGAGCACGTGGGTTCTCAAATTTTTATGGACCACTAAGAGGAGACGGGCACCATCAGCCGCATAATTCTTGTAGAGCAGACCGTCTTGGATGACAAAGCCATTGTTACCTGTTGACTGAGCAGCCGAGGCGAAGAGGGCATCCAGGCTGCGGTCGTCACGCTGCTCTTCCTGGAAGGTGGCCAGGTAAGGAAAAAGAATGTGTCGATGGCGGCCAGAAACTCATCGAAATTGTCGGCGTCACATTCACTTGTTGGTAGAGGGAGCCTCGAAAGACAATCGGCGTCCGCATGACGTCGGCCACTCTTCTAACGGACTGCAAAGTCAAATTCCTGTAAACGTAGCGCCCATCGAGCAAGGCGACCAGACGGGTCGCGGAGACCAACCAACCAACATAGTGAATGGTGGTCAGTAAAGATCGTGAAGCGGCGCCCGTAGAGATATGGGCGGAACTTCTGGACTGCAAAGACGACAGCGAGACACTCTTGCTCAGTGACGGTGTAATTTTGTTCGGCCTTGCTCAACGAACGGCTGGCGTATGCAATGGCATGCTCGGCGTCCCCAAAGCGCTGGACGAGGACGGCGCCGAGGCCGATTCCACTCGCGTCGGTGTGCAATTATGTTGTGGCAGAGGGGTCAAAATGGCGAAGTATGGGTCCGGAAGAGAGCAGGAACTTCAGTTGACGAAACGAAGAATCGCAATCTGCTGTCCAGAGGAAATGGTTATCCTTGCGCAGCAATGAAGTCAGAGGGTAGGCAGTATCGGCAAAGTTGGGCACAAAACGTCAACAGTACGAGCAAAGACCCAAGAAGCTCCTCAGCTCGCGTTGTGACTGCGGTTGTTTAAAGCCGCTAACTGCAGCGACCTTCTGTGGGTCTGGTCGCACCCCGTGCTTGTCCACTAGATGTCCAAGTACTAGCGCCTCTCGTTGGCCAAAGTGACATTTCTTTGAATTGAGTGTAAGGGCAGCTTGTTCAAGGTACGTCAAAACAATGTCCAGTCGATCGTTGTGCTTTGCAAAAGTGCGGCCAAAAATGACGACGTCGTCAAGATAACACAAACAAATCTCCCATTTCAGGCCGCGCAGTACCATGTCTATAAACCTTTCAAATGTTGCAGGCGTGTTGCACAAACCAAACGGCATGACCTTGAATTCAAACAAGCCGTCTGGGGTTACAAAAGCGGTTTTCTCTTTTCAGCTGAATGCATGGATTTCTGCCAGTAGCCTGATCGGAGGTCCACAGATGAAAAGTAGGACGCGGAATGAAGGCAGTCGATAACGTCATCGATCCGGTGAAGTGGATACACATTCTTTTTCGTCACAGAAATGAGACGCCGGTAGTCGAACAAAACCTCCAGGACCCATCTTTTTCACGAGGATGACCGGCGCAGCCCATGGGCCAGACGATTCTTGGATGATGCCCTTGGCTAGCATCTCGTGGACCTGTTCAGCGATGATCTTGCGCTCTGACGCGGACACGCGGTAAGGCTTCTGCCTTATGGGATGCGCGGAACCCGTGTCGATTCTGTGGCGAGCCCGCGTAGCTGGAACGCGAACTTTGCTAGCGTTCTGATCGAAATCAAATAATGACGCATGCTTGCTAATGACTATGACCAGGGCTTGACGCTTCTCTGAAGACAGTGACTTGTTTATCATTTTTAAAAAAGGCAACGAGTCTTCAGGGACACCGGGGCCAGCCCCGTGCTCTCGGGATTCGTGTGATGTGTCATCAGTTAAAGCGCCTATGTGGAGGCTGGTATCCACTTCAAAAAAGGCAAGTCGCATGCCCCTGGGTAGCACAACTGACTGGGAGGCTAAATTTGACACCCACATTGAAGTTGTTCCGCAGGCCACAGAGAGGACGCATCGAGGTACGAGCACACTTTTGTTCACAACCATCGAAGGAACAGGCTCAACAATTGCATCAAATGTATCGGCGTCGACACCGCAAGCAGCAACTCGAATTCTGGATAAGGAACGTGCCGGTAAGACATCTTCAATGACGGCGAGAGTGCATGAACAAGTAGCAGGTTGGTCGGCAAGAGGAGAGAGGAAAAGCTCGCCAGTACCGCAGTCAACAGTGGCACCGCACTGTTGTAGGGAATCGAGGCCAAGAATTACGTTGTGAGTGGATTGAGCAAGCACTGCGAATTCGGCTTGATACACATTATCAGAGAAATAAACGTTCGCGGTGCACACTCCAATAGGTCGGAGCAACTCTCCCCTCACAGCACGAAATGCATTAGCGTTATCCCAGAGAAACATCACTATACGGCCTAGTTGGGTTTTGAAATCCAGGCTGATAACACAGACACTCGCTCCGGTGTCCACTAAGGCCATTGTAGCAACATTGTCCACCAAAACACGAATATTTTTATGACACATGGTGACTGGCGGAGGCATAGGGACGTGTAGCTGATGATGACTGGCACCTCACCTCCATTGGTCGCGCCGCCTAGTTTCCCGGCGGCGGTGACGTCAGACGTCGTCGCGGAGATGGAGACCTGCGCTGGCGTGAAGGCGGTGGCGTCAAGCTCCGCACAGAAGCTGGTGAGTCGCTACGGTAATTCGCCTGGTCGTTTGTCCTGCCATCGGAGTCGGGAGGCCAGCGTGTCCCGTCACCGTGCTGATTGCTACGCCGATAAAAAGTGCGCGGTCGCTCATACGACGGTGGTGACGTGCGACGGCGATGAGGACAAAATCTGGCGACGTGTCCGCGAATACCGCATTGGAAGCAGATGGGACGCTCACGGGACGCACTGAAATTGTCAGTAGGAGGATAACTGGCATGGCCGTCCCACTCTTGAGAAACTGCAGGTGGTCTGGGTGAGTAACCGCGCGCCGTGGAACTGATAACTGGGATGCGCGTTCATAGTAGGGTTTGACGCTCTTGAACGAGGAGCGAAGTTGTAGGCGTCTGAGGAGACGGCGGTGATGGACGTCTCACCGAAGTCGCAGTGAGCAAAGGGCTCTCGAACTCGCGGAGTCGAGAGGGAAGCTGCCTCACGTCGGTCAAGCTCTTCGCGCACTACTTGCCGAATAACTGACGCAAGGTCGGATGAAGCTGGGACCACGTCAACACTGGCGACGTTAGTTACGTTGGCCAGGCGGCCGAACTTCGGTGTGATACGCCGAGCTCTCAAGGCTTCAAACGTGCGGCAGTGCCGAATGACGTCATTGACGGAGTCCAGACGGTCTTTTCCGATGAGGAACTGGTACACGTCCTCAGCGACCCCTTTTAGAAGATGACCAACTTTGTCCTCTTCTGTCATCTGAGGGCCCAGGGCCTTGCACAATTTCAGCACTTCCTCGATGTACGTCGTGCATGTTTCACCGGGAACTTGGGCTCGCTGCATTAGGGTTTGTTCTGCACGCTTCTTTTTAGCTGCCGGATCTCCGAAGCACTTCTTTATTTCATCTACGAACCGTTCCCACGTCGTCATGTTTTCTTCGTGGTTTTCAAGCCACACTGACGCGGTTCCCTTGAGAAAGACGGCAACTTTGTTATTCCAGCCATTGAACCGACTTGCGCGTTGGTAAAAGCTGAGCCATCCGTCCACGTCTTCCCCGGCTTTTCCGGTGAAGGTTCGTGGTTCGATGTAGGGCTGCCATGGGGAGCTGGAAGAAGGCGGCGGGCTGTCGCCGTTGGAAGCCATTTCTGGTGGCAGACCGGCAATTCGGCGACTTCGGCGAAGCTCCACGGATTGCGCTTCTGCGGGCGGTTCGTCGTCGTTGTTCGGGGACGCCGTTGTTGTACCCCGCACCGTCTACCAAAACTGTTACGATGGGGTGCGTTTATTTAAAAGATATTGATGAAAAGGGGCCGCGCCGACACCGAGCCGCTACAAAGACAAGCGCACTTCGTTCTCCTCTTCTTCCGTCCCTGCCGTAGCTTTAGCGTAACAATATCAATGACAATAGGGCGGTGGTCACTAGTAGTGGCGGCATCGACCACAGTCCAAGAAGAGATGGAAATTCCTGAGCTAGCAAATGTAAAATCTAGGACAGATCGTGACTGCGAACGCACGAAAGTGGCAACTTTAGCATTTAAACATGTAAAATTGTTAACATTAGTCCAATCCCATTAATGTTTTCCAGATGAGTTAGTGCGGAAGCCCCATGACACATGATGTGAGTTGAAGTCACCCGCAAACAATACGTTCTTTTTGCAACAGGCCACTGCGACATCAAGTGAGCGTACGTCTTGCACTGCAGCGGGAAAGTAAGAGTTAATTATAGAGAGCAGGGCGCAACCCGGAATAGATATTTCTAATATTAAGAGCATATTCGGATGACAGAGTATGATGGGAAATTTTTGCTTTATGATAGAATTTAGACGAAATGAAAAAAAGCAAATCCACCACCTCGGGAGGGTCTATCCAATCGAAAACATTTGTAGTTGTTTAAATGAAAGTTTGGTGAGCGGACAAATGCGTTTTGATCGGCAGTTCCACTGGAGTATCCTTAGGCACCCTATGTTGACGGTAGACAAGCAGCCGCAACTGCTTGGTCCAGAATAGTGTCTTTCAGAAAGTCAGTCCTCGTAAGTGATTCTTTCGCAAACTTTTTTAGGAGCGAAGCACCTTAGGGCCGAGCCTTGTCCCTCGTTGTGCATTGTCCGTAGCTCTGGCTTGCATGGAGACCGCTAGGGGCGCTGCGGTGCACAAGGGCTATATAAACGCTGTATATACTGTACACATGTACAGTATATATATATATATATATATATATATATATATATATATATATATATATATATATGTACGCCAAGCTCCGGCTTCCGGCCGGAGAACGCTTCCAGCGTTTTGCCCGAATGATCCCCCAGTGCTTCGCCCACTCATCATCATTCACTTCGTGGACATGCGGTGTTTTTTGTTTTAGAGTTAGGAGAATTAGGCAGTTTGTTGTTAGGCGATCTTGTGTGTTTGAGAACTTGAGTGTCCATATCCACATCTCGATTGCCTAGAGAATCTGAATCAGAATTGCATTCATGAAATTAAATATGTATTACGCACTTTTTCATTCTAAGGTAACTTATGGGATATTAGTCTGGGGGAACCTGATGTGAAGTCGAAGGTCGTGCTAAATACACACTGTTAGAGGGAAGATCTGTCTGACACTCAGGTGACTTTGTAAATAAGGCGGCCGAATTTTGTACACTGTTTGTTATTGTCTGAGATATACGAGACAAACGCATGGATATTACTGTAGCCAATGAGTCGGATATGTTTAGTAGAATCTTTTCGAATGCTTTTTCCATCGCTTTTTCTATCACTTTTGTAGTTGTCTGGGTCAATGACGAGTCCATGCCGAGTGACTGACGTGCTGTTACACCCGCATAACCCTGGGTCCTGCTCTGAACTTCTGCAAGGGCTTCTCGACGAGAGCACCGCCTTCTCTCAATTATCTCGATCACCTGGACCTCTTTCGACCTTGCAGGGCTGTTACAGTAGTCAGCGACATGATTTGCATTGCACAAATAGCATGACTGAGCCTGAGACGTACAATAGTTGGCAATATGGCCTTCCCCGCATAAATGGCATCGATCATTTCATCGACAGCCATTAGTGCTGTGTCCGTGCCGCCAGTACTTGAGGCATTGTAGTGGTCGTGGAGCTAAGGGTTCAACTCTCTAGATTAGTGGCCATTCTTTTATCTCTGATGGGCGAACCGCCCCTGCAAAAGTTGCTATGATTGTTTCTGTATGGACCCTCTTACTGTCTACAAGCCTGGTACATCGGTACACGGAAACTACACCTGCAGCAGAAAATATCTCTAGGATTTATGATGGACTTAAGCTTATCTCCACGCCGTGGACTAGGCCTTTGCAGCAAGCTAAGTGAGGAGGGATGAAGGAGCTCACCGGATGCGTGGCAAAGTTAGTGCATTTCAGCAGATCCTGTATACAGACCTGGTCTGGTGAACAGCAGAGGATCCCCCCCACGTCCAAACTGTCGGACCTTGGTTATTTGCTGGAAGTGCAACGAGACTGCCCGGAGTTCTGATTGAATAGCCTTGGGGTTCTTCATACGGATAACTCCTCCATTGGTCGGTACCAAAGCCACACGAACGCTACTGATACCACTGCGAAGAAACGATTCCACCGGTAGATCCTGAGGGGGAATAGAAGCCCTATGGTCCGGAAGTATGGAAGTAGGTATGGAAGTAGCCCTATGGTCCGGAGATGTGACAGATATCTCCTTATCAATAACCACTACTTTCAATCACAGGGATAAAAACGAAACAATTGTGAGGACTCGACAAGGCGGACACAGCGTTTAAGAGAATAAATGTGGTTTTATGGCAAAAGAACACGGCAAAATTTACAGTGGTGGTGCACATGCACGCACCGAACGCGGCTCTGAAACTGACTCACTGCACGCGCAATACACGACACTATGTTGCCAGAGTACGTGAAGACTCACATCCCACCCCTCTTTGTTAAAGTCCGTGATGGGCTTTCAATCTCACACCCCACCCTTCTTCTCAAAAGTCATAATCTTGTGCCACTGAGATTTCCGAACGAGGCGCCGAGCCGGTCACGACGGTGTAGTGCAACGTAGTCACTACTCCAAGTGACAATGACTACGTTGCACACGGGGCGCCTCGCTGAGAGATGGCAAGCCGCCCTCCTCAGCGAGGCACCCGAGGACCAGGAGTGGGCTGTCCAGCGCAACGTTACTATAGACTAGCTTCAGTTGTAAAATTCGGCGGCGTTGCGCGGAACGCCACCCGCCCGCGCCTTCATGGCGCTGCCGTCGCACCCAGCTTCACTTCCCCACTAGCCGGCTAAGCAAACTGGCCGGATGAAACACGCGGTGCATCGTTGGTGTATTCTGTGGTTGGTTGTTGACGGCGGATTTCAGGAAGCATGTCATCCGCGAAACTGTAGCCTTCGCCGCGTTTGTTAAGGATATTAGCAGACGATGCCGACGTGCTGCGTTCCTGACTACAACAAGCGGCTATCGAACGATGTCGACAGTTCGGCGCGCCACTTCTTGTGTGCTCCCAGCAATGCGACACTTCGCTCGGCGTTGAACAGAGCGATTCCTCGTGCCGACCGGGAAATCTCTGCGAAATACTTGGTGTGTGATTTACACTTTCATGAGCAGGACATCTTAAAATCTATGCTCATATTATCAATGGACAGACGGTTGAGGTGCCACGAGACAAGTGGACACTTGCCGAGGGTGCGGTGCCGAAAGTGTTCTCGAACCTTCCCTCGTATCTGTCGAACCAACCCGGGGGAAAAAAAGCCGCGAACGAAGAGAGATGTTTGGTGACCTGTTCTGGGCCATCTTAGAAGAGCTGTCAGAAAATACGCTGAGTCGTGTTGGGTGCCCCTTGCACTTTCAGGAAGTGAGTACACGCATCATTAAATCTTTAACAGCGGAGCTGTTTAAGCTTTTTGCTTCCCCGCGTAGTGTTCATAAAAACTCGCCTAGCGATGACGTCACTGCGCACCGCTGCGCCTCGCATCACCTTGCGATAGCCAATCAATAGCTAATCGATAATCGATCAATAAACAATAAATTCGGGGAAATGCTGGAGATGACTTGGTAGTGCTTAGCCTAGCCCAAATACGTGGCCAATACTTTGCGATAGCCTATCAATAGCTAATCGATAATCAATCAATAATCAAGAAATTCCGGAAAATGCTGGGGATGACTTGGTAGTGATTAGCCTAGCCCAAATACGTGGCAAATACATTGCGATAGCCAATCAATTGATAATCGATCAATAATCAATAAATTCCGGAAAAGCATAACCCGTAAGGCCAGGACCAGCTAGGGGCTGATCAGCTCGGCTGTTTCTTTAGCCTTGCGCCACTTGTGCAAGCTACGCTAATTTTTATTTAGTCACGCGCATGCATACACGCATACCTTGCAGGAACCTTGCATAAAAATGCATTCTTAGGCAAGGTTCCTGGAGCAGCGGCGGGGATCCAGTCTTGAAGTAAAGGCAGCGAGGAAACGTGCCAAGCTGCTGTAGGTGTAGTTGGTTTCCACGTAGGCCCAAATCATTTGCCTAGATTATGTCCCTTCTGACAGATACAGTTGTTTCTTACTTCGTTTTCTTTAATAAAGCATTCATTGGTTTACAGGAAAGTTGTGCTGTTATTTTTGTGGATAACAATATTGGTCTCGCTAGCTGGCGTATAACTGCCCCAGACCAAAATGTTAAGCAAGTAAAAGCAGCGAGAAAACGTGCCAAGCTGCTGTATGGGAAAAGTAAACTGCGTGAAAGGTTTAGCCGGCAGGAAGAAACACACGATACTTAAAAACGCAGCTTCTGCGCTTCGTCGTATGCGTTTCTTCCTGTCGTGCAGTTTACCCTTCTTTCAGTTTGAACCAACTAGCCCGATATATCTTATTGCTGTAGGTGGATACCGCTTTCGCATGGTATCACTAATTCGCCAGCGAGCGTGAAACACGCGCAAGCTGGCTGTCCGCACGAGCTCAATTAAGGCTGCGGCGGGACGTCTGCAGTGGAGCGCGATGGAACGGCGCCGCCATCTGGCGGCTGCCCAAGGAGTGGCGACAGCGGCGGTAAGCGCACGAGCGGAGAGTTTTACAACTGAAGCTAGTCTAGTAACGTTGGTCTAGCGGGCCAGGGCCATTGCCGAAGATTTCGGAAGATTTTTCTCCGGCGATGGACCCCTGGCAGCCTAGGCCCGGGCACCAACAGCCATAACCGTCGGACAAATAAAGTTTATTACTATCCTGTCTTCGGAGTAGGCTCAGCTGCGGGTCCTTTGTCGTTCTCGCTGACAGAAGAATCGTCACTGGCTGTCGCAGCTTGCAATTCTTCACAAATGGCAGTGGTTGATTGTTTATCTGAACTGCTAGGCCTGACTTAGAAACGTGCAGAGTCGACATATGAATGATGAAATGGCTTCAGTTGGCTTCGGGACTGCTTATTTTTCTTTTTTTTTTCCCCTTTCTTCCGTTCTTTCTCTTCGTCGCGCCGCTCATGCTTGTGCTTCTCGTGGGAGGCATCCGAGGCATTTTCCTGGTGTTGAGATTCATGATTGGAAGTGTCACCTATTTGTGTTTGTGCTTTATATGCTTGTGCTTCTTTCGTCTTGGTTGCTGACTCACCATGTGATACTGTTCAGGCAGCGGTCCGGGATGAAGCCTGAAGCCGACCAGTTGGGAGGCAGTAAGGGCCAGGAGCTCCTTTCCACCGACGGGTGACTTTTCGATGAGAGCTAGAGCGTTGTGAACTGTTGTCTTAGCATCGATGTTGATGGCAAATTCGGCAAGAAAGTACTGAGCTGGTCCTTGACCTCACGACCGCTGAATTTGTTGCAGGAGTGCTCCAATCCATATGATACCATCAGGTTTGTGGCTCCAGTGAGCTCACATCTCTTTCTCAAGAATCTCTTGACACTGGCGCTCAATGTAGTCGCGGTCCTCTTTGCTGTATCTGTAAGGTTGACGGGCATATGGTTATGCGTCAGGCACAAGGTCAAAAGAGTGTTAGTCCCTTCGTGAAGGTCCAGCTCGTTGTCATGAGTGTCGAAGAGTTCCACATGCTGGCGCAAGACGTCTTGAACTGCAGGGACTTGCTGTAGCTGTGCACTTATATATATATATATATATATATATATATATATATATATATATGAGCATTGCGTAGCTGGGGCATTGATGTTCAAACTTGGCATCATTCCTGAAAAGTGGTGTCTCCGGTTCACGTGGTACTATTTCAGGTAGCTCTTCATACTGTTCGAGGGATAACCATGTCGGTTGGCTGTTGTCTGGCAACGGTGTAAACTGCAGGCAGCCTATAGATGACGCTGTTTGTGTGAAAGGAGACATAGTGCTACTGGGCAACACAACAGCATTGGACATCCTTGGTAGCACTTTCTCCTGGCATCGCATCACAATACCCGTGCTAGGATGGTGAATTTCCGTTGGATGAGGTGGCCGTACAAGGATCTCAGCGTGAGCTGCCTCAAACCAGTCCTCCCCAAGAATCAAAGGCAAGGGGTTTCTAGCCCAAACTAGATCCTCGAGTACTGCACAAATAACACAAACAGTGATTCGAGTACATAATGTACCAGCTGGCATGACGGTGCTGCCACCTACAACAGATATGGGAAGCTTGGTCCATGGTAACAGGTTGGCAGATCCAATGACATTGAGCGAGAGTATGGTCTGCTTAGAACCACTGTCTGGAAAGGCATCAACAATGCCTATAAGTGGAATGTCTCCTTGAATTACAGCACACTGCACAAGTGATCCCTCGAGTGGTTGTGAAGCCTGAAGGTACGCCATGGAAGCAAGGTGCGTTTGCTGGCTGGATGGCTGTGGGGCATTGGACTTGGGATGAGGGCACTTCGATGCAAGGTGGCCGGTTTGGCGACAGTTGCAGCATACGGCATTGCTTAGATCTTCCCCAGGGCGATAGGCAGGCGCGCCATGTCGGGAGCTGATTGTAAGATAGCGAGTGTCTTGCTGGTCCAATGGTAAGGAGGAAATTCGACGTGAGGCTGATGAATCAGCTGGATTCATTTGTGAAGGAGCTGTGTTGTTCGAAATATCAGGATGCTGCACAGGCAACGCTGGCACTTGTGAAGTTGATGTTCTAGCTGCAACAAGTGGCGGACTTCGGAAGACAGAGGAATGCTCCATAGTTTGATCAAGCTGAGTGGTGATGGCAAGAAACGCACTCACAGTCGGCGGTTTGCTGCAATAGTGGTTGCCAAGTGTATGTCACGCACTCCCTGTAGTGCATACTCAATCCGCTGATGATCAGCCAGTTGGACAGGACATCTTGAAATGATGCGTAGTTTGGCCAGGGAATAATCCACAAGGCTCTCTCCAGGTGACTGGACGCGTCTGGTGACTATGTGCTGCCACTGCAGGAGCGTAAGTTTGTCACCAAACTGTTCTTCGAAAGCAGTCTTGAAGTTTTCCCACGTGACGTACGCAGTGATTTCCTGCCACGCATTTCCAGTCTGCAGCAGGGCCGCGGGGCGAGCGCTACGGCGAGGAGAGTAGAACGTGTCCATGAAGCCAATCCTTGCGTACGCTCAAGTTCTTCGATCCACTGGCGAGCAGAAATACGGCCGTCGCCACTAAAGGTTGGGAGCGACGCGGAAAGGTTGAGCAGCGTTGTCGACCGTTGTGACAGCGTGAGAAACTGTTGCAATAAATCGCTCAATACTTGCGTGCTTTGCGCATATGTGAGAGCCGATGGCTGTTCCGAGGCGTGTGCGGACGAGTCAGGGCTGCCCGACGGCGGATAGTTGTCGGCGATGTCGGCAATATTGCGTCCGGAGTCGGCAGGACGCATTCTTTGGTTGTTTCAATCGAGGCAGCCCCCTTTTCATCAGCGTCGCCCAGACGGCGACAGTGCCCGACACCGACGGTGACGGGCAAACAAGCACCCCAAATCGGCAGTGCGCATCCTTTGGGTGATTCCCCCGATGCCACCCCCTTCATCAGCGGCCGCCTACCTGGCGACCCGGCCCGACACCGTCTGTAACGCGATGACAAAGACGCTCACTTAGAAGCGACCACAACCGCCACCCTTTGTGGAAGCGGGGACCAGCACGAAGGTCACTCTCCCGACCCTGGCAAGATGACCGTCATGGAGAGCAAGAAACCAAGTCACGAATTTCCTGGAAGGAGTGTGAACTCCCTGTTTCCAGATGGCCTCGTCCTTGCTTCGGAGGTTGGACATTAGACACGAGTTCTGTGAACAATACGACTCCTCTGATTGGCCGCACCAAGGTCATCAGATTCCCTAGTCGGGTCACCTAGGGAAGACGACTGCTTTATAAGCAGACACCCATGGATGCAGTGGTGTGTCCTGACGTGTTCTGATATGTGCTCAGACATTTAGTGAGCTGAGACATTGAAAGTGCTCCCCAAAGGAGTGGGCTTCCATATTTGGAGCCACTGTAAATATGTAGAATAAACTCTTTTTCTATCGCTCTTACTCCCGGATGTACTCATCCCTTTGGCTGAAGTATCACCGGCCCAAACGCTACCTCGAGTCCCAACAGCAAGCAAACGTTCGATCATTTCGCCCTTCGAACCGGTGGTCTCCAGGTTACGACGCGACAGTTCATGACGAATATACTCGGTTGTGAAACCATAGAGGTCTTCCGCGGTGGCTTCGTTCCAATTTATGAGTGACATGACGGAGGACGAGCAGGCAGGCAAGCTCGAAGGAGGCCAGGGCAGGCAAAGACGCAAAGGCGGGTGGCAAGCCTCAGTTGCCAACAACTCAAGCGAAGCGGACGGGTGGCTCTGTGTTCCTCGGCATGGTTCGTTTTCAAATGCGCCAAATGGGAGGACTGGGCAAGGCGGACATAGCGTTTAAGAGAACAAATGTGGTTTTATGGCAAAATATCGAACACGGCAAAATTTACAGTGGTGGACGGTGCACGCGCACCGAACGCGGCTCTGAAACTTACCCACTGCACGCGCAATACGCGACACAAGGTTGCCAGAATACGTGAAGGCTCACAAAATAAAGTTAAGAAAAGAAAAGTAACCGCCGGCTACTTATCAGCAAACCCGGATGAGGTCAGGACCAGGGCGCGACGGTCTTCGAAACTCGGGCTGCCGAACGCCGAGGAAGAAGCTTCTTCTTTTCCTTCTTTCTCATCTCAAAACGGCCTGTGACGGCAACTGTGACGGCAAAAGAGCAGCGCACGCTCTTTTTTCGCCCGTGCCTCACGCTTTTCTCTTTCTTCTTTTCGCCCTTTTCTGTTTGCCGCCACCTATTTGTCCGGGCTGTGGCTTGTTCCTTCTTGTGTGTGTTGTATTCGTTGAGCACATGTCACAACACAAGTACAACGTCGAGCGCATATCACCCCCCCCCCCGCTTTCCGCCTCATGTTTCCGTTGCACCTTCCTCCTGCGCTTTCCTCCTTGCGTCTTTCATCTCGCGCTGCGCTCCGCGTTCGCTCTTTCATCCTTCGTTGTGCTCGTTCGCTCGGTTACGCCGACGCCGACGCTCGCCACAGGAGCGGGCGCCTAAGAGCCGCGCTCTAAAATTCATTAAAGAAAGTTTTGTACACATTTGTGCACATCAGGAACATCGAGTGACTGAACGTGGACATTCCAAGTAATTCAGTGATCTGTCTTCTTGAGTACACAGACAGACAGAGAGGCTGTTTAACGAAAACTGGAGGCTACAGAAATACACTGCCATGGGAACACATACAACACGTGTATCGCCGGACCGTTTCCTGATATGGCCGTCCTCGACTGGGAAGTGCCTGTCAGCGACACCCTCGGCCCCAGATACTGCGGAAGCATCACGGGAACTTCGTCCTGTCCTATAAAGGCAGCGGATTCAGCAGCCTGCATCAGTGGGCACGGTGGCACCGCAGAAGTCATGTCACCTGTAACTCGTCTTCTGTTCCTTGAACAGGTTGGTTTCTATTCGTACTATGGTTACAATAATGATAATAGCTTCATTGTAGTGCTGCCGTGCCCAAAAGTGCTTTATTTGTCATTCGCTTCTCTATGTCTGTTGTTATCTGGTGACATTGAGACGAATCCAGGTCCTAACACAGCAGCGCTCTTGAAAGAACTGCTTGACGGGCAAAAAGTCATCAAAACGGATTTAGCCGCCTTGGGCGAAAGAATAAATCTGGCTGAGAAGGCGGTGCAAGTCGTTAGGGACCAAGGCAAAAAGTGATAGCCGAGTTGAATAAGACAAAAAAAGAAAAAAAAAAAGAAAACCCTGAACGCGTCTGTAAATGCGCTGCACGATAGGCTTGTGTCATTGGAAGACAGAAGCAGACGAAATAACCTCATGGTTTTCAGAATTCCAGAGGGTGAAAAAGAAACAGCAGAAGAACTGTCTACAAAAGTGCTAACCGATTTATTTGATAAACAGCTGAACGTAACTCTGCACACTGTTGAACGAATACATAGGATCGGGAAACGGCAGAGCAAACAACCGCGACCTATTATTTTAAAGCTTTACGATTCCAGAGAAAAGTCAAAAGTATACTAAAGCTGTAAAAAACTAAAGGAAACTGGTATATGTATTGCTGATAACTACAGCAAGGAAACAGTTGCCAAACGCAAACTTCTTTGGAATTCTGCGAAAGATGAACGAAAACAAGGACAGCGCGTGCGTCTTGACTATGATAAACTGTTCATCGATGCTGATATGTACAGTTGGGACGACGAAAAGAACCGTCGAGTCAAGGTCAGGCGTAATAAGAGTACTCTGTCAGCAGTAAGCCAGGACTGAACGAAACAGGGAGGGCATAATGAATTTCGTCTAGTTAACTTTAATGCTAGAAGTATCGTGAATAAGACTGCAGGCTTAGAGTACATTTTAGTCAATTATGATCCTGACGTTGTTACGATCACAGAGACATGGTTGCGCTCAGAGATTCTTTAAGGTATAAATGAATGAAATGAAATGAAAAGATAGTACGTAGGGATGGACAGTCTCGAGGAGGCGGCGTTGCAATAATAATGAAATAAAATATTGAATTCAAAACACTAAGCGGTATCCCAGGACACGAAAGTCTTTGGTGTGAAATGAATATTGGAACGTCACCAGTCCTTCTCGGTACAGTTTACCGACCACCAAACTCACCTCTCTCATTCTTAGAGTCGATACAGTTACTTAGAAGCAAACAAAAAGCGCAGCTGCCGGCTACTCCTAACCGGTGACTTCAATTTACCTGCAATTAACTGGGACACATTCGCAACAGAGTCGCGGGAAGAGGCACACTGTGATTTGCTCCTTGACATTGCATTCACCCATGACCTTTCACAAGTTGTTCGTCAAAGTACGCGAAAGTCAGGGGAAAGTTCGTCTATCCTGGATCTGGCATTCCTTGACGGGTGCTTTGACCAGTTTGAAGTGTCAGTTGAGAAAGGTATCTCAGACCATGAAGTTGTCTTCGTTCAGATAGAACATAATGAAACAATATCAAAACGTAAAGAGGCGATTACATATGTTCCCAACTTTTTCGAAGCTGATGACACAAGTATCATTGACTACTTGTCATTTGCCCTGGACAATTTTGATTCTCGAGGTGACATCAATACCATGTGGGAATCGTTCAAGCATATTATTTTCCATTGTGTTGGCAAATTCGTGCCGCTTCGTAAAAGAAGGAAAGATAAACGGAACCCTTGGATCAACAGGGAAATCATCCAACTAAAACCTAGAATAAGCCGCCAGAGACGGAAACTAACAAAAGACCCTGCAAAAATAACTGAGTTGTCTGCACAATTGCGTTCCATGATTACTGATGCCAAAAATAGATATTACCAAGAAACATTGACAGATTTCATGAGGTAGTCTCCCGATAAATTTTGGCGTCACATGTCGAAAAAGGACAACGAGTCGCATAGCATTGTAGTAAATGACATTGTAGTTACTGATCCTGCAGCGATTGCGTCTTCTTACAACGAGTTCTTTCAGTCGGTGTTTTCTGTTCCGTCACAATCCAGTATTGAATCCACACTCCCTCCATTGCTTCGCTCGGAAGAGATGCCAGACGTTGAAGCCTCGTATGAGGGAATTGTAGTTCTTCTACTGAATATTGACGTCAAAAAATCGGTAGGCCCCGATGACATACCGAACGCAATTCTGCGCAGGTATGCGGAATGGGTTGCGCATTACTTAAAAATTATAGTTGACGCGTCACTAGCAGAAGGCCGAGTCCCTGATGACTGGCTTACGGCAAAGGTTATACCTGTGCACAAGTCTGGAGATAGACAGATAATTGAAAATTATCGTACAATATCGCTGACCTGCGTTTGCTGCAAGCTCTTAGAACATGTTGTAGCCAAGTCAATTTACACGTACATCGAAAATGCAAACTTATTTTTTTCCCAACCAACACGGATTCCGACAGCGCCTTTCCACAACAACACAGCTTCTTGAAACAATCCATGACTTTGCCAGCACATTAAACAATAAGAAACAGATAGATGCCATCTGTCTTGATCTGTCGAAAGCATTCGACAGAGTGCTACATGCAGAATTGGTCGTAAAACCGACTGATATGAGAATAAACGGGAAAGTAGTAAAATGGATAACCGCGCACCTCCGGGCAGAACCCAATACGTAGAAGTGGAACACAATAAATCGAAGCCGTTGAAGGTGACGTCAGGTGTCCCGCAGGGGTCTGTGTTAGGTCCTGTACTTTTCTTAGTACATAATAATGACATTTCCTCTGCAATTGACGAAGGTATCACGGTGCGACTTTTCGCCGATGATTGCCTATTATACAAAGAAATTAATAGCACGGAAGATCAGAAATTACTCAGTGACGCTCTTAAGGCTATTGAAAAATGGTGTGACAAATGGAAAATGAAAATAAATTAGAGTAAAACTGTTGTATAACGAATAAAATAAATCATATTTTCGATTTTAATTACACTGTGAATTCTTCGGTGCTTGCCACTGTTGACTTGCTGAAATACTTAGGCGTACATTTATCCGCGAAAATTAAGCTGGGCAAATCATGTTATAAAAATATTCGAAACCGAGGAAAAGAAGCTTTGGTTCTTGCGACGGAAATTGCAGTTAGCCTCACAGTCAGTAAAACTAACAGCTTATTTAACGTACGTTCGGCCCACGCTAGAATATGCCAGCATAATCTGGGACCCTTATCAGTCAGGGTTAATTGAGAGACTGGAAAGAGTTCAACGTCGAGCAGCAAGGTTTATCTTATCACGTTATTCTCGCACAGATTCTGTCTCCGAAATGCTCAGTTTGCTGAACTTGCCTACGCTCGCTGAACGCATGCGCATAGCTAGATTAAAGTTCTTTTTTCTTCTCACTAAAAACACATTTAACATCAATAGTAAACAGTATTTAATAGCACGACAAGATAGAACACTACGTAAAAGCAAAGATAATACTTTTCAAGTACCTCAGATGCACATTAACGCTTACGCATTTTCTTTCTTTCCAAGAACCATTAAAGAATGGAATGAATTACCGGCGTTAACGCGGGAAAGCACCAGTGCAGAAGAATTTGAGAAAAACCTAAAGCTACATTGAAAGATGCACGCATGTATATGTGTTCACCGCCTTTTTTTTTCCTTGCTTTTCTTGTGTACATGCGCTCGTTTGTCAACACTGCATTTATAGTCTTGTATTATTGATCAGAGCACGTGCAGAATATTTCGCATATGTACGCTTATGATTTTTTAAAAATCTTTTTGGTTCGCTTATTCATGTACTGACTTATTCGTGTACTGTACTAATTGCCGAAATTCTGCTTTGACCTGTTTTTTTGTGCTCTATGTAATGCTGGAATTTTCATGTATTGTACTAATTGTTGAAGTGCTGCTTTTGACCCACCCTGTAACGGCCGACAGGCCAACAGTATGAGTAAATAATAATAAAAAAACCAACACTATACGCTCTTCTTTCATTGTAAACTGGTTCATCGCCCGTTTGGTAATTTGCAGCTGAAGGTACTGTTCTGGTGCTGTTTCATATACATACAGGATTTCATATACAACTTGGGCCAAATTAGAAAAAAATGCAAATGCTACGTAGCTGGGCAGAACCAAGGTAATGTTGTTTGCCGTCGCTTGGAGATACTCAGATTATTATTTGCATTCCGCCTAATTAGATAATTAGTCTTAATTAACCAGCTTCTCAAATATAACTACATTAAAAGTGTCAATGAGAAAATTGTAGAGCAATATGAAAAACCCCCGATACAGCTTTCTGTTGCTTAATACGTGCTACATAAAAGTGTTTTACTTAGCGTGAAAGAAACTCGCGAATACACGCAAAATTGCAGCGCGACTGGCCGCTCGAGGCACTTTGCGTGTATTCGCGGGCAACTCTGTAGGGCGTTCAGTTCCTTCAAGGCATTATGCAACCTTCGTGCACGGTTCGTAAAGTAAGCTTTTAACGCTCTGGAGCGCTTGCATAAGTAATTTTTTTTTACAAAAGCTGTAATTATCCTACACACTCTAAAGGCGTCCTGAACCACCTCTCGGGCTGGGTGTAAAAACATAGCCTGCGGATCGCGTATACGCTGCTGTGAACATCTCAGCCAAGTTTTGTAGCTTTGCGAGGCGCGTGGAGCCTGCAAGCGGAGCGCGAAGTCATCTTTCTCCCTAACGCTCTCTTTGCAACAGAAACCTGCTCCTCATTCTCTTCTGGACGCTTTATTTCGAAATAAAGCGGATTCCCATACGCGGCTGCTATTGGCCAATACCTGACCTCAATCAAGAAGGGTGTTTGGATCAGTGCGCTTCTTCCTACTGTTACTGGCTATATTTATTGACGAAATTCAATAAACAGGCTGAAGTAAGATAAAATCTGCTTTCGAAATTAGATAATAATTAAGTACTTCCGAAGGAAGCCAACTATCGTCTGTTCACGCTCAGTCGCGGCCGCGCGCGTAGGAATTAAACTTTGGCTGCCCTGCTTATCGGTGTCGTAGCCGTCGGGTCTCGCCAATTTCAACAAGTGTCGAACGCTCAACTAGCCTCGAACCACGCGAAACATAAGGTCCTACCACACGCACGCTTGCCAGCGCGCGCTCACTCCTCGACACTCATGGCCACTCCTGGGTAGACGCCTTGCCAGACTTATTGATAGCGCTTCAAAATGCGGAAGTTCGATGTGGCTACTATCTGTCGGTCAAGCTGGTGAAGGACAAAGGCGGACCACTGTCAGACTGCAGCATATGAGCGCGAGCACGTACTCAAGCCCTGTCGTACACAAAGCAAACGCTGCGCATACGCACTACCACTGCATGTAGCTGCGATCTGCTACGTGGAGTAGATACCGCGGCCGCCGCGGGGTGCCGCGACGAGTCCGCTGCTTAAGCGCACCGCGGCTCGCTGAGCCTTGAGGTATAGAGGCTAGACTTCTAGCCTCTATACTTGAGGACAACCGCGTTTGGTTTACGTTTGGCGCGTCGTAGGCGCCAAAATCAGAAGTGTGGCGTCTACGTTAACACCCAAAATCAAATTTGAACTGCGCGCCACGATGACGCTCCGTAGGCGGATCGTTGTGGGCACGCCACGCTTCGCCGTAGCCTTCGCAGTGCCAGTCTTTGAAGAAGGAGCGGAAGCACCGCGAAGGTCGTGTTTGATTGCGAATAACTTCACTTCTGCCGAACGCATTGAAGCACTTTTTTGCGGCAGTATTTCTGAAATAGTCTATTTTAACATCAAATGCCTTTCTCCACTTCAATAAAATGTGGCTCAGGGCCCCTTTAAACTTCCATCGTAAATTACCCACAACATGACTCCTACTTCAACCAAATATAAACAAGGTGCCTCATTTAGCTCTCCAATGAGACCGGGAATGGCAACTACATACGCGCCAAGTATTACGCATGAACATGGGCAGAAAATGACATTTCAAACATTATTTACAAGGTTTATAATTAACATACACACTTCAAACGTTCGGTGAATATTACCAATGCAATATTACCAATGCATAAGAGGGCTACCCATTCGCTTGACAACGCGAAAACTTTGTAAGCACTTCATATTGACCCTTTTCGCGGAGCAGTTTCTTCTACAGAAATGAGATGGCGCTTTCGGCGGCGCGCCGTACGTCGCCTCAGCGACCGCGCACGAATACGAAACCATTGCCGCTTCTACCTTGATTGTGTGCGATCAGCTGTCGGAAATGCAACTGAGTTTTCACTAACACACTGTGCTCCAATCATTGCTGGATTGAATTATGTGTATTGAAGACGTGTGCAGTAGTTGGCTGCAAAAATAGTGACTGGCATATTAAGGAATGTAATGAATATGTGTGGCCGCGTTCACCGCTGCTGCATAGGTCCGCACGTATTTCCAGCACTTCGAGATGTACGGCTTTCCTCGAGGATACAGAAATTTGTTCATGCGCCAGCGTTGTATGAAGATGAAGACGCAGTGAAGACGCAGTGCTTATATAAAGTTCCTATAGGTGCATTTTTTCAGGAATATTTGTCGTGGAATGACCACATATCCCACCTCCAAAGTAAGCTATCTCGAACAATTGGCGCACTATGAAAAATAGGTTCTTTAATTCCAAAAAGATTAAACCTGGTTGTATATCATGCATTAACTCAGGCCCATGTACAATACTGCTTACTGATATGGGGCTCTACAACGACGACCAATTTAAATAAACTAGAGATTTACAAAAGAGAGCTGTTCGTGCTCTTGAACGCGTCCACTTCAATGATACCACGTCTTCATATAAAATAAGGTCTAAATTAGTTCCACCAAATCTTCTTTATACAGAGAAGCTCTCAATTTATATGTTCACGCAAATTAAATAAAACTGGGCAAATTTTGAGTCTATCTATCTTCAAACGACCACAGACCGCAACTTTCGTCTGATTAACTACAAACTACCTAAGATTAGAACTAAATATAGAATGCAAAGCATGAGGTATAAAATTCTTAAGCTTCTAAATGAAAACAAGGAAATGTTAGACCCAATTAAGCAATCGCGTTCAATAAAATTGTATATAAGAAATATATGTAACTAAACGTAACTCGTTGGTGTGATGTGCCGTTTTCATGCGAATTCTGTGTGTCCTTTACGTTGTAAATGCTTATTCATGCCAGTTTGAGCCCAATGAATACTTGTAGCGTTTTTATATGTAAGACATAGTAATGAACTATGTGTGCTTTTGTTTCCTGATTCCTATGTTTGTTCCCGAATGCGTACTGCTGCAAATCGTTACGTTAAGAACTGAAATAGCCGTACTACAAATATGGTTAATTACGTTTTTTTTTATTATTCGCCCAAACTGTGTTGCTCAAGCAGTTATCCCCCACCCCATCGAAAGCTAAAGACAGAGTATGCCGCTGCCTGGCGTAGGCTCCAGACAGGCACTTACACGAACCTACACATATTACATCGCATACACCCCACAGCCTACAGGGACGAATGCCCATGGTGCGGGGCCACACCAACCCTATACCACATTACGTGGGAGTGAACGCTACACAACACAGAACACCACGACATGAACACCACGAGGGAGCAATGGGAGAGAGAGAGAGAGAGAGAAACAACTTTATTTACATTAAAATAAATTATGGGGTTTTACGTGCCAAAACCACGATATGATTATGAGGCACGCCGTAGTGGGGGACTCCGGAAATTTGGACCACCTGGGGTTCTTTAACGTGCACCTAAATCTAAGTACACGGGTGTTTTCGCATTTCGCCCCCATCGAAATGCGGCCGCCGTGGCCGGGATTCGATCCCGCGACCTCGTGCTCAGCAGCCCAACACCATAGCCACTGAGCAACCACGGCGGGTAACTTTATTTAAATTAAGATCGTGCTTGGTCACTGTGGGTGGAGTCCCTCTTCCAGGGCCCCACTGGCTATTGCGGCGCGCCGGGCCTGGTCGAGGGTCGCCAATTGGCTTCCCAAGTCCAGTTCGGAGAGTCGCGCCTCCCACGACCAATTGCTAATTGTATCGTTAAGTAGCGGCGAGACGGCGTCTGCCGGTCGCTGCGTGCATTGGTAAGTGATGTGTTCTAGTGGAGCAATGGGAGGCACTGCTGTCCAGCTAGGCCCTCGACGACCAGCTCAAGCTGATCCAGAGAGCAGAGAAGATGGCAAGAGCCAGCGGAGCCCTGGGCCGCGATTTTGTAGCAAGGCATTATGACTTATTCTACTCTACAGTCTTATCAGCCACCGCTCACGGCCGGCTGATCCCGTTGATAATGCGAGCGGACCGTCGCTCCGACCACTGACAAAGCGCGATAAGCACGAAAAGGCATTATTACATTAAAGGCATTATTACATTAAAGGCATCGATACAAAATACCGGCCCTGGACTAGGGGTCCCGGCCATTGACGATGCCCCTTCGGGGCAACACAAAACTCTGATAATTTTCTAATAAAATCTATCTATCTATCTATCTATCTATCTATCTATCTATCTATCTATCTATCTATCTATCTATCTATCTATCTATCTATCTATCTATCTATCTATCTATCTATCTATCTATCTATCTATCTATCTATCTATCTATCTATCTATCTATCTATCTATCTATCTATCTATCTATCTATCTATCTATCTATCTATCTATCTATCTATCTATCTATCTATCTATCTATCTATCTATCTATCTATCTATCTATCTATCTATCTATCTATCTATGGCAATGAAAGGAAAACCACTGGGGCGCGGCTGCTGCACATCTGTTACCGCGCCAAGTATTACAGCAGCGTTTGACACTGCTTTTGTTTGCTCGGAACAGACGCTGAATCGACGCAGCTTCCACGTGCGACGGTTTTGTGTTTGCTCAGACGCGGAAGGGAAAAGCCGCAAAATAAGTAAACTTTTGCACTCAGTGGTGTGTTATGTCTTATTTAACTGTTGCTAGTAAGGTGCTTATGTTTTCTGTTGCCCAGCCTAAACTAATGTGGATTTAAACGCGGGACTCTTTTCAGAAGCGCTCTCACTTGTGCGCGCTTTGCCTCCGTAGCTTTCCCTTCACAGCCACAGAAAGTTGTCCGCGAGTATATTACGGGCAAGGCTCCACCACTGAAAAAGCTGTCGCCACCGTCGGCGTGACGTGGTATGAGGGATCACGTGGACACGGCGGCCGCGTCGTCTTCTTCGGACACGCCGAAGCGAGCTAAAAACGAAAGTTTCGTCCCACCTGCGCTACGGCTCTGATTAAGTGGGGATGTTTTCCCCGCTTCGGGTGTCTGCTTGACAACACTTGAAAGCACTATAACAGGTCGTGGCTGCCTTTGAAGGCGTCCAGCATGGTAGGCCATTGCTCGGTGCCGCAGTGTCGGACGCGTACACAACGGAGCCCGGTGTCAGCCTTCACACGTACTCGCACGCCAAGAAGCTGCGTGCAGCTTGGATTGCGAAACTTAGAACAGGCAAGCAGCCATCGGCTATAACTCGGTTGTGTAGCACTTCCGCAAGGATGATTTCTGCTACGGCGTTGGGGCTGCGATGTTCGGTGAGTAGCAGAAAGCGTGCACTGAGAAGCTCGCCCGCGCGCGCTGCCCGGTTAATGTCATAAAGCTTTGGTCTATGAAATTGTTGATGCTAGATACTGGCAAGTTCACTGGAATGGAAAGGGAACGGCAAGAAGCACATTAAAAAAAGCATGGCATATGCTCATGTTTGTGTTAGCACCAAACAATGAATGTATTGGATTAACAAAAAGAAGCAGCGGGAAATTGCTCCCTGAGAAGACCGATAAATATACAGTGCGACGCAACTTGAGAAATAACGATATTGAAACGTCCAAGAATTTATAATAAAAAAAATATGATTGAATCGTCGCGATGGCACATCACGAGTCGCCGTATATCGTCGAAGTCTCTAGTTATAACGAAATTGTATTTGAACAGCTCTGATAGCGTCCAAGCAACAATGCTTGCTTGTGTATTTTCAAATGTTCATATGCTGTGGCCTGAAGCTCACGGCACGGTGCGAAAACGCGCTCGCAGCGAAAGCCAAACAATGTGCACGGACATGCATGCAGCTGCGCAGTCGGTCGCTGAGAGCCCGTGCGATCGCTGTATTGAGCCTTCATTCTGTTATGCTCCATTTGGTTATACAGCAAGCACATTATAAGAACATATTTCACATAGTGTGCTCTCAGCGATTGCCTACCTTTCACGCAAGAAGCTGGTTCGGGGAACTCCATCACGGCGACCCCGCGCAATGGGCGTTCACTGTACGTATTTGGTAAAGAGATTATTATTTTGACAGTTAGGAACTTCCGTCGTTTGGAGAGTACTTACAGAAATGTCCAGGAGGGCTCCCGCGTGGTGTTTTGGTGTTTTTATTGAGCGCCGATAGCTACACCTATGAGGAGTGCGCCGCGTTATCCCTCATACTACGCAAGCGAGGCGCTTAATTCCGACAGATGACGCCTCCGCAAGTCCTCGCCCCCAATGGCCGCGTTAGTATATATATATATATATATATATATATATATATATATATATATATATACTATACAGGGTGTTTCAGCGAACACTTTAAAAATTCTTGAAGTTTACCTGTGGCAGATAGCCGAATTCTAATTAATGAGCCGGTCTACTCGAAGCGGCGGACATTACTTGCGCAAAACAATTGAAATGCATCATTGAATATATAATAAAAATTTTCTAATTAAGTTTTTAACTAATTACCTGATGGCCCATATTGTAATCTACAAATTGTAGCCGTGGAGTTCGCAAGACGATCCGGATCCACTTGGAACGAATTCTCGGGATGACACCAGTTTCGGGATATTAATTCCCGAACTTTGCGGATAACTGCATTGGCGTTCCAGTTAATTTTGTGCTTCAATGCATAAAGCGACGTTTTGTTAAGAAACTAACTGGAACGCCAATGCATTTCTTCGCAAAGTTCGGGAATTAATATCTCGAAAGCGGCGTCGTCCCGGGAATACGTTCCAAGTGGATCCGCCTTGCTAACTCCACGGCTACAATTTGTAGATTACAATATGGGCCATCAGGTCATTAGGTAAAAACTTAATTAGTGAATTTTTATTAATTAGTCGATTATGCATTTAAATTTTTTGCGCAAGTTATGTCCGCCGCTTCGAGTATTCCAGCTCATTAACTAGAATTGGGCTATCTGTCACAGGCAACCTTAAATAAATTTTGAAAGTGTTCGCTGAAACACCCTGTATGTATGTATGTATGTATGTATGTATGTATGTATGTATGTATGTATGTATGTATGTATGTATGTATGTATGTATGTATGTATGTATGTATGTATATATATATATATATATATATATATATATACATACATACATACATATACATATACATATATATATATATATATATATATATATATATATATATATATATATATATATATCATAAGAAGCCAACAAACCAAGACACGACGGACAACAAAGGGGACATTACTTGTACTTAGTAATTGAAATAAAGAAATGATAGCTTAATGGAAATGAAAGTGGATGATAAAAAAGGACCACATATCCACGACGTGAATGACGAGTGGGCGAAGCACCGGGGGATCATTCGGGTAACCGTGAATCCCCCGACGCCGACAAGCGAACCCAGAGGGGGCGACAGCACGGGAAGCGGCGGCAAAAGGCCGGAAACGTCTCTACCTGAGGTTGGTGGCGCCGATGCTCGGTTCAAGCGCGAGCTTCGCGAGCCCTCAGCTCCGGGTCCGCTTGCCGGCGTTGCCGTACTGCTGCAGCTTTGCGAGCCCTCAGCTCCGAGTCCGCATGCCGGCGTCGCCGTGCTGCAGCAGCTTTGCGAGCCCTCGACTCCGCTTGCAGTTGAGCCGCCACTCTCGCCTTTTCATCCATAGCGGGCGCGCCGTTATCAGAAGCGACCGTTATCATCCATGGCTGAAGAGAGAAAGCGCGCGTCGGGAACGAACGCCTTTGTGCACCACAGCGCCCCTAGCGGACTCCATGCAAACCAGAGCTACGGACGACTACGAGGGGGGGGGGGGTGACAAGGCTCGGCCCTAAGGTGCTTCGCCCCTTAAACAACTTGCCGCAAGTGGGAAACGATCCCACGTCTTCGCATTGCGCGTGCGATGCTCTTACCAATTGAGCTACAGCAGTGCCGTTTTCCCAGCCATTTTCTGAGGTATTCATGCTATACTACTAAACTAACCCTGGTTGTGTTAGCCAGCGCCACCACTCAGAAACCTTGGCGGCGGATGTGGAACATCCTTTCTGCCTCAGGCGTCCCAAGCACGTGATCTTTTTGGGTGAAGGCAACTGGTATATAAACCCACACATGCTACCTGAAGGCATCAATGCTGCCGGATTCGAGACCCTCGTTATGTAACGAACGAGAAGAAAGGGAACGGAGGGGCCCGATTTTTATTAATTATATCATAAGAAGCCAACAAACAAAGACACCAAGGAAAACAAAGGGGAAATTACTTGCACTTACTAATTGAATTAAAGAAATGATAGATTAATGGAAATGAAATTGGATGAAAAAATGTCGCAGTTTCGCCCGAAAGGCGAAGCATCGATTGCGATAGCAAATTAGTAGAGAGCTATTCGGGGTAGGGATAGTAGTTTTATCGGTTGCATAAATTTGGACACATTGGCTTACTAACTGAATTAACAATCGTGGTATCAGCGCGCACAAGCAAACATGAATAGATCACACTGAATGACCGCAGCCAACGACTGTCAAAACGCTGGCAGCAAGCGCAGGTTCGCGCGGTCTATCGCTTCAACGGAAACTGAGCGGCGAATGCACAGCGCATAGAAAGGTCAGAGCCGTGTGGAGATAAGAGACGGTGCGAACGACCGGCATCCTCGGGCAAAGCGCAAAGGAGAAGTTGTTGGCAGAGGAGAAGCTGCTCTCTCCCCCCCCCCCCCCCCCCTCTTCCCGCTTTGTTGCGTTTGCGTGGGAGATTGAGTGGCAAGATACGCCTTTGGTGCCGGAGCACAGCGCCGCCCCGCCTCCCTCCCTCCCTCCCATACCCCCACGGTCGTTTGCGCGACGGTCACGTTTGCTTCCCGCCGAGCGTTCGCTCTCCGTGATAGCGCGCTGGGGCGGGGGCGGGGGGGGTTCGCCCTCCGTGATAGCGCGCGTCCCCCGCGCGCTTTCGCTCGCGCATACGGTGCGCGGCGACGATTTTATCGCCCTTGGAATCTATACGGAACCTCACGGCGACGGCGACGACGACGGCAGCAATCCGGTTGAAGTGTCCATATAATTGCTATCGCAATAAAAACAACTTGCCGCAGGTGGGGAACGATCCCAAGTGTTCGCATTATGCGTGCGATGCTCTTACCAATTGAGCTACCAGTTGAGCTACACGTACACGTGTAGGAAGTCGCCATATTTTTAACTGGTGTAGAAAAAGTGTAGCTCCGCCCACCTACAGGAAGCCATTTTTTATAGCTATAGGGTAGCACGACAATTACACTTTCTATACCGCAGTTTCGATAAGTGTAGGTAGCAGACAACGAACAGACTGGCGTTGCAAACGCGTGGCTCCATTTTGTCTGGGACTGTCGGCGCTCATATGGCGACGATAGTGAAGGTTCAAGGAGCGGCAGCGAAGTGCTGGCGTGACCGTGTGTCGCAGTCGGTCACAGAGGAAGTTGAGCCAATCTTCCAAGACAAAATTATCTTACTCATGAATCGTGCAAGCTGTTTCAGATTTCGCGCTGTATTATATTGTCGCAACGTCAAAAACAGAGGTCGCACAGCCCTGATCAAGAGAGATAGCAGCAGTCGCCTTTTTAATACAGCGCGCTACTGCGACTTCTTCGCCGCACCTTGATAGAAACGCACATGCCTGCTCGTATAGTCCTCCTCTTCATCGGAGTACAGGCGCGGCATTTGCGTCCCTCCGAAGGAAGCATCGTCCCGATGCGCATATGAGGGCGGTGTACAAATGGCACAGAGTAAAGACACGCAAAACAAAACCACAAAAACAACAGAAAAGAACAAACGAAACTTAGTTCGACAGATACGGCTTCATCCGCACGACATGCACCACTTCGGTTAAGTTCGTGCGGCGACTGGAGCTACTGTCACTGTCAGGAACGACCTCGTAGGTCACGTCGCTCAGGCGTCGAATCACTCTGTACGGCCCAAAGTACCGTCTTAGCAGTTTTATTGCGATAGCAATTATATGGACACTTCAACCGGATTTCTGCCGTCGGCGTCGCCGTCGCCGTGAGGTTCCGTATAGATTTCAAGGGCGATAAAATCGTTGCCGCGCGCCGTATGCGCGAGTGAAAGCGCGCGGGGGACACGCGCTATCACGGAGAGCCAACGCACGGTGGAAATCAAACGCGATTGTCGCGCGAAAGGCCGTGGGGGTATGGGGGGGGGGGGAGGTAGGCGGGGCGACGCTGTGCTACGGCACCAAATGCTTATCTTGCAACCCAGCGCAAGGGGAACTGGCAACGAAATCTCCCACGCGAAAGAAACAAAAAAAAAAAAAAGCGGGGAGGCAGCGCGGGAGGGAGTGGGGGGGGGGGGCAGCTTCTACTCTGCCAACAAATACGCTTGCACTGGCTGTGGTGGCCGTCGCCCGCACCGTCTCTTATCTCCACACGGCTCTGACCTTTGTATGCGCTGTGCATTCGCCGCTCAGTTTCCGTTGAAGCGATAGACCGCACGATTCTTCGCCCGCTGCAGCGGCTGCGCTTGCTGCCAGCGCTTTGACAGTCGTTGTCTGCGATCATTCAGTGTGATCTATTCATGTTTGCTTGTGCGCGACGACACCACGCTTCAATTCAGTTAGAAAGCGAATGTGTCCAAGTTTATGCGGCCGATAAAACTACTCTACTATCCCTTCTCCGAATAGCGCTCTACCAATTTGCTATCGCAATTGATTCTTCGCGAAACTGCGACATTTTTTTTCAGAAAGTCCACGACGGCGTATGGGTACCCAAACTCATACTTTATCGCCGGGAGTGTAGAGAACGGACCTGTGTCGAAGATCGTACCGTTTTGCATCTTGGCCTTGCTGATAGCAGATGCGTACGCGGGCAAGCTGTCTGGCTTCTTCGGCGCGCTGAGTAAATTCGACAACGTCGGTAGGTATGTCGTTACACTCGTGAGGCAGCATGGCATCGAACGTCGTCGTGGCTTCGTGACCGTGGACCAAGTGTCATTCGAGTAGTTTCTTGTCGAGCGGTATTGTACGCAAAAGTCACACAAGGGAAAATCTGATCCCAGTTCTTGTGTTCCACGTCGACGTACATGCATAGCATGTCTGCAAGGGTCTTATTAAGCCGCTCGGTTAGTCCGTTGGTCTGGGGATTATATGCGGTTGTTTTCCGGTGGCTTCTACCACTTAGTGTGAGAACCGAGTCAAGAAGTTCTGCAGTGAAGGCAGTTCCCCTGTCTGTGATGACTACTTTTGGGGCACCGTGCCGAAGGACGACGTTTTCGATGAAAAAAATGAGCCGCTTCGGCTGCCT